>NW_012267269.1:9291300-9305433 GCF_000151885.1 Dipodomys ordii
CTTGGTAAGAAATGTACGCATTATCCTGCCCATGCAATTGTAACCCCTCTGTACAGTATGTTCACAAATAAAATAAAATAAAATTTAAAAAAAAATAAAAAAAAATAAAAATAAAAATAAAAAATAAAAATAAAAATGTGCTTGTGCCATATTTATTCCTCCAAGTCCTGTCACCTAGTGAGACCTTAATATGTTTTAATCGTGAGTATCTCATGCTATATGCTCCCTTTTATGTATACATTGAGGAGGACACTTATGTGTATGCGTGTACGGTGTGTGTGTGTGTGTGTGTGTGTATGTGTGTTACAAGACAAATATGAGAGACTTGTATTGCTCAAAGCTGGAGCTGGAGCCATGGCTCAAGTAAAAGATGAAAATAACAACAACAACAACAACAAAAACCACAAAAATGAACAAACAGCTGGGTGCTGGTAGCTCACAGCTGTAATCCTAGCTACTCAGGAGGCTGAGATCTGAGGATCACAGTTCAAAGCCAGCCCAGACAGGAAAATCCATGAGACTCTTATCTCCAATAAAACACCAGAAAACTGGAAGTGGTGCTGTGGCTCAAGTGGCAGAATGCTTGCCTTGAGCTAAAGAGCACAGGGACAGTACCCAGGCCCAGAGTTCAAGCCCCATGATCAACAACAACAACAAAAATGAACAAGCAAAGATGATTCTGAGTTCAAGTCCTGGTGATTAGTGCCATGAGGGGACATCACAGAGGGAAATGAGAAGAAAGTTGCAGGTTAAGGTGGTTACTATTTTATACACAGGATTGAGCATTAAGGAGGAAAGAGAGATAAAGGGTTTGATGCTAAATATTTACTATGGGTTATGGAAAAACAAATCTTTAGGAATATCAATGCAGGTAGCCTCTATTCTTTTTAAAAATCAAATGATATTGTACAAAGTGGCATAATTTGACACTTTCTCTCATCCACCTATTATGGTGTGACTCTGAAAGGTAGGTCTGTAACAGGGAAACCTGTCACCAGTTCTTTGTTGTATCCGACAAAGCAACAATAGTGAAGATTGAGCTTCAGATTAATTAACAGTGGTAAATGCTGGAAGAATTTGCTAACATGTCATTTAGCTCACTATCAATGTGGTTTAGGAATACCTAAGAAATTGTCATTTCTTCTCACCTCCTCCCTCCCTCCCTTCCTCCCTCCCTTCCTCCCTTCCTTCCTTCCTTCCTTCTTTCCTTCCCTCCCTCCCTTGTTTCTCTCTCCCTCTTTCTTTCTT
This sequence comes from Dipodomys ordii, assembly GCF_000151885.1. Lineage (NCBI taxonomy): Eukaryota > Metazoa > Chordata > Mammalia > Rodentia > Heteromyidae > Dipodomys > Dipodomys ordii. Next base: position 9,292,549 of record NW_012267269.1, read on the forward strand.
TCTTTTTTCTCTCTTTCCTTCTCTTTCTTTCTTTCTTTCTTTCTTTCCCTCTCTCTCTCTTTTCCTCAATTTTCCTCCCCTTCCCCTCCTCCCTTCCCCTTCCCTTTCCCTCCTCCTTTCCCCTCCCCCACCTCCCTATTCTTTCCCCTTCCCCTCCTCTCTTCCCCTTCTCCTCCCTACCCTTCCCCTCCTCCCTTCCCCTTTCCCTCCTCCCTACCCTCCCCCTCCTCCCTATTCTTTCCCCTTTCCCTCCTCTCTTCCCCTTCTTCTCCCTACCCCTTCCCCTCCTTCCTTCCCCTTTCCCTTACCCCTTTCCCCTACTCTTTCCCCTCCCCCTTCCTTTTCCCCTCCCCATTTTGCTTTCTCTCTCCCTTCCCCTTCCCCTAGCTTTTTCCCTTCCTTCCCTTTCCCTTTTCCTTCCCTTTCTCTTTCCCTTCCCTTTCGTTTTCCCTCTTCCTTACCCTTTCCTTTTTCCTTATCCTTTCCCTTTTCCTTACCCATTCCTTTTCCTTTCTTCCTATGGTGAATATGGAGTTATCAGCCTCTGCAGAATGCAATAAAGCAGGCTTTGTCTTAGCTAAGTAGCCCCTGACCATTCCCATGATTAACTTCCCTGATTAGTCTCTGGCTCTGCTCTCTATATTCTTTTCAACTTAAAGAAGGGGACAAAGAAGAGACATTATTTTGTAATGTGCAAATAGCAAGAATAGGCATTAAAAGTAAACTTCACAGTATTCCAAGATATATTAAACTTGTAGTCAATTTAAAATTATACAAATTATTCCAAATAAATCAGATTATAAATCTTAAGTTTATCAGAATTTGACAGCATTAGAGCTGAATGACTAATATATATACAACATTCATTTTATTGTTTACTCAGCATTAAATACATTATTTACCTTTCAGATGTTTAAAATTTGACAACCATATCCAGCATTTATTGAGAATGAAACTTGCTAAGAGAGTCACACATATTACTTCATTACTCACACACACACACACACAAACACACACAAGCATGCACACACACACACACACACACATACACACACACACACACACTGCTAATGATATGCCAAATGTGAAATGTTATTATGTCCATTTTGGAAATAAGAGAAATATGCCTCCAAAAAAAGTTGTCTAAAGTTATGAGTATAGTAAATGGCAGGCCTTGGTTAAAGACTGAAGCAGTCCAAGTTTAAGGCACATGAGTAAACGGCCATTACCGGAGAAGGAAAATAATGGAGTCCCAACCCAAAACTTATCAGAGCCCATAGAGCCAAAGTATGGACCCACAATTAAGTAGCTTTAAGTGTTAGAAGCCTTAAGGATATTTGTAGAAAGAATAAAATAATATTACTGAAAATCTGACTTGGTGACAAACCAGTATAATATGGAACTTCCAACATGGCATTTGCAGAAGGCTCTTAGAAGTAGATCAGTAGAGTAGCTCCTGCTGTAAATCTAAGATTTGCCTAAAGAAAGAGACCTGGAGTGAGGATTAATATTTAGTGGAATGCATGGTTTTCAATTCAGGAGCAAATGAATATTTCTCTTGGAAGTACAACCCCAGACATCAAGTTTGCCCAAAGTGCCAGAATTTTTTTCTCTCTTTTTAAGGGACCAGCTAGCCAGAGAAGGCTAGGAGAGAATACAAGGTGCCCTCATGGCTCCTCCTTCAGGACGTTCCCGTAAGCACTGCCCTCAGAACCTGACTCGCTGAGGCTTTGGGGTAAGGCAACAACAGTGAATAAAGCATGAAGATGGAGGCCTGGAAGAAGCCACACTTTAGTAGGGGAAAATGATAACGAAATCAAGTAAACTCAATAATGATAAGGATGAAAATGTATCTGGGAAGGAAGAAAAGTGTGTTTTAAGGCAGGGTATTAGAGAGAGCCTGACTGAGAAGGTGAATTTTAATGAAAAGTGATCTTGCTAGAAAGTGTTAGGCTTGAGAGGACAAAATGGGTCTCACTCAGCCATGTTGTCTCACTCCCCAGGTATTATGATGAACCTTCCATCTCAGCAAGACCTGCCAGCCAGGTGTGGTGACATATGCTCACTTACTGTCAAAGTGGAAGTATGAGAATTGTGAACTCAAGGCCAGCTTAGGCAATGTTAGTTAAGGAGAACCTACCTCAAAAACAAAATAATGAGGAATAGAAGAACGCTTGCTTAGTGCCCATGGGACTCTAGACTCATGGTATGGGCTGTTATTTTGATTATTTTCTCTGTGTATAACAGTGCAGCCCCCCCAGTTCAGTTTTCATGCCAAAAAAATTCTAGATTTCTTTCTTTCCTCTCTGCATGAGAGCTATATAATCTGCACAAAGTTTTCATGTATTGTAGGAATTTGAAAATGGTCAGCAATACATCATGGAGTATTTATTATACACTATTTGCTTGTACTTACCAAGCAGGCATGCAACTAGAGTTTTCAAGCACACACAAACCAACTTTGGGGACAGACAATTAGCTATGAACCAATGCAAATTATTTTCTAACTATAACATTAAACCCTTAAGGAGGTAATATTTTCTTTATTTCTCTGCTGAAGCAACTGAAGGTGGTTTGTGCATTCTACAGGACTTTGAAGGATTATCTGAGCTATTGAATTTTGGGCATATAAATTTGCTTTCATTTACTCTAAATGATTTTGTATTGTGTGTGTGTATGTGTATATGTATATGAATATAGAAAAAAGGATACCCATATACCTTTATGCCCTAATTACAGGATATAATGTACAGACTTTCAGGTTTACTACCGAGAACATCCTTCAACTTTTATTTCTAAAATTCTCATTGAAGAGGTGGAATTTTGCTATTTGGATGATGTATTCTAGTATTAGCAGAATTCTGAGTAATTTGTCCAAGCAAACAAAAAAAGCTTTATCTGACATATAAATGAATATATTTATCATTGCATTCCTCTTATCTATTACTCAGGACTTACAAAATAGCTATTATCATCCATACATTTAAAAGATTTTTAGTATAATATATGATAATGACTTAGCATGCACTGTTTTCCAGGCTTTAAGCTAAGCACATTTTGTAAATTATCTCTTTTGGTCCCGGTTGTACTCCCATGAGGAAGACTATAATACAAAGCTCAGTTTCAAGTTCATAAAATATGACCTGATAACATCAGAACATTTTCCAGAAGTTACATAAGCAGAGGTGGGCTTAAGATGATAAAATTCAACTCCAGAACATAATTGTTCTCAACTCCATAGATAAGAATAAAAACTTTTAAATTAGGAATTAAAATTTTCTCATTCAATAGCTGTGTGATTAAAGCGCTTGTTACTTTTGGCTCATAGAAAAGGCAGCCAAGATATATGAACTGGTATATTATAAATTTATATATTATGTAGAATAAATATCTATAAATGTAGATATTTATATAGAATATTGATATATTGAATACATTCTATAATATAATAAATATCTACATATTTCTCTAAGATAGAAATATAGAGAGAGATATAGATAAAATATAGATATATACATATGTTGAAAAGATAAGTATCTGTTTATGCATTTATACAAAGATATTTTACACATATAAGTATCTATATATTTAACATAGACATAAGTATCTATTTATATAGACATAAATTTCTATATATTCTCTTTTTATTTTTTAAATTTTATTTTCTTGTAAAGATGCCTCACAGAGGGTTACAGTTACATGTGTATGGTAATGAGTACATTTCTTATTAAGCATTGTTACCTTTTCCTTTGTTTTTCTAAATCTCTATATATTCTATATAAGGTTTATTTTTTATATAATTATGTCATGTTTTTCAATATAAATATTTATATATATTATAGCAATATATAGATATCTTTACTTCTTTTATATTTATACCTAAGGATAAAATATCTTCTAGATACATTAATATCTATATAATATATAGATCTTATCAAATAAATATATTAATATATAATATCTGGATAATATATAACGAATCTATTATCTATGAATTATGTTGTATTGTCTATATATTGAATCATAATTTCATTATATGAGCTATATAATATATAGCTATTCATATATCTCTATTATATTTATGTTTGTATAACATATCTATATTATAGTATACCTCTATATGTACATATTTATAGGTTTTTATGTATATATTATATAAATATGTTATATTGATGTAATACTCAGTTATGTTGGATAAAATGTGCAAATGCCTCAAAATCTTTGATACTATCTAAAGAAAAAGTTCATTATTTCCTTAAACTTTTATTTTCTTAAAATAGTATTTTCTTAAAAATAAAATGACCAAATTTCTGGTTTGACAAAGTGATTACAATGTAAGAACATAGTAAAACATAGCAAAAGTTTATTTGTACAATCCATTGCTTTTAAAAATAGCATTGCAAAATTTATACCTTTTATGTAAGGAAGGCATGCTAGTATTTCCATCTAGCTCACGGGCACACATAGGAAAGTAAGAGACTTGATCTAAAAAAATAATATGAAAGAATACAGATGTTTATCACATGGGTCAAGTATATTTCCTTACTATTCTTTTTCTATAAAATATAAATCTGATGTAAATATATAGTCAAAGACTTTTGGTCAAACTTTGGCAGCACAGAAATTCTGGAACATCTTTGTCTATTTCAGTGAAAATATTCAAAGGTAAGAATTTTGAATAGAGCTGGGCAATGGCAGAGGTGCCTGTAATCCTAGCTACTCAAGAGTCTCAGATCTGAGATTGCAGTTGGAATCCAGCCTAGACATCAAAATCCATGAGACTCTTATCTCCAGTTAACCACTAAAATGATGGAGTGGAGCTGTGGCTCAAGTAGTAGAGCATTAACATTGAGCATAAAAGCTTAGAGATAGTGCTCAGGCCCCGAGTTCAAGCTTCAGGGCTAGCACACCAGAAACAATAATAATTCAAATAAATAGATTGCCCTGAGAACCAGATTCATCAATTGAAAATCTGTGAAAACATAAGCAAATTCCTATTAAAATATCAACTTTAATAACAAATACCAAATGTAAATTATATTTACATGCAGACATAAATTGAAAGTATCTAGTGAAACATACTTTAGTTAAATTAATAATATATTATATATAATTACTTGGAAGTATACTGAATAAATCAATTTTTTAATGCAGTATGAAGTTCATATGTCAGGATCTATGGAAAAACAGGGACAGTTTGTCATCATCAAGGTAAATATAAATCATAATTATTTGCCAACCTGAAAATAATTGGAGCATAAAAGTATTCTTGTATCTTCTAGCAGGTGACTCAGACTTTCATGTTTTTCAACCACTTAAGAAAGTACTATAACTGTCATGTAATACATTGACTGTTTAAAGGGCTCAATGTTGTTTTCTAATATATATATACATATGCCAATAAAACCATCTCTGCAATCCAGATAAACTCACACATCATCCTCAAAGTCTCCCTTTGCTGTGTGGGCTGTGTGGGTTACTTTCTTTTTTTTAAATAAGCTTTTTATTGTGAAAATATTGTACAGAGAGGTTACAATTACATGAGCAAGGTAATGAGTACATTTCTTATCAAGCATTATTGCCTCCTCCTTTGTTTTTTCCCTATCATCCCTGCCCTCCCATCTCCATGATTACCCCACACACACCCTCTGCCAAAGTTGTAAAGTTCATTTTTCAACATAGCACCTTGTACATCTCATTGTTGCAATGGGTCCACCTGTATAACATATACATACGTTAGACACAATAGCAAGAAAGAAAAAACCTCTTGTGTGTGGGTTACTTTCCAGTCTCCCTTTCCTGCCAGCTGCTGGCTTCTTAACTAATTCATCATTCATTTTCTGTTGTGACAGAGTAGTTTGCAATATCTAGGACTTCATGTAAGTGGAATCACATACAATGGAATTTCAACACTATTTTGAGATCCATTCTTTTTCTTCTGATACCAGAGATGAACTCAGGACTTTATTATGCTTATTCAGAGGGTGTTGTACAACTTGAATCATATCTCCAGCCTTGCATTTTTGTGGTTATTTTGAAGAAGGAAACTCTTGGCCATTTTTGCCCAAGCTGATTTTCAACCATGATCCTGTGGATATGAGCCTTCTGTGTATCAAGGATTACAGATGTAAGCTCCTAGGGCCCTGCTGTTAAACAATGTTCCATTATATTAGCATGTCATATTAAGTTTATTCAGTTTCCTACCAAGACCATTTGGATGATCTCCAGCTTGGGAGACTATTGATGACTTCACGAGCACTGATGTGCAGGAGAGTAGTTAAGGCTTGATGTACAGCACAGACCCCCTCCCTGATAATGGTGACAATGATGATAAAGATACCAACATGAGGTCAACACAAGCTTTGAGTCAGACAGTGTGTCATCCTATATTTCAGATGTATTTTACAGGTGTTGTCATAAGAAGATAGATTTTCAGCTCAAACATGAAGACACCAAAGTTGTCTAATCCTTAAGTGAGCCTGAGCTCACTTGGGAGGTCTGTTGCCACAGCCTTGACTGAGGTTCCTCCTGGATTGCAGGGTAGAGAGCTACCTGTCTCTTCAATGCCTTTGGCTAGAGATATTCCACATGCAGGACTTCCTTTTTTAATATATATTTTTTATTTTAAAGATACTATACAGAGGGGTTACAATTACATGAGCAAGGTAATGAGTCCATTTCCTATCGAGCATTGTTACCCCCTCCTTTGTTTTCCCTTTACCATCCCTTTCCTTCACCTCCCCAGCTCCTCCCCCGAACCACCCCCCCACCCCCCAGCCCCACAAAGTTGTAAAGTTCATTTTCAACCAAGTGTCACATACATCTTGTTGTTACAATGGGTCATATTGGATTTGGCTGAGCAAAATGTGATAGAAAGACACTGCACCCAAGAAGTGACCACTAGTAACCACACTAGAGAGTGACCTGAACTAGATTGTTCTTGCCCATAAACCCTTCTGGAAGTGTCAGAGAGCTCAGTAGAGTGTGTAAATGGCAGGCAACTACACAACTAGAACTGAGGACAGAATGTGGCGAAGAGGCCTGGAGCAAGGGAAAGGGGGAGCAAGGAAAGGCATTCTGGGTTAAGCTTCTTTCCAGAGATCCCTATTTTTATTTATTTGTTTGCTTGTTTGTTTATTTTGTATTGAAGTTTGAGAGTATTTCACTTCCTAGACAGGTGTTGTACTACTCGATCCCCCAGGCTTTTCTTGATTTCAGTTACTTTTTAGTGTGAATCTTGTGCTTTTGGCCCTAAGCCAGCCTTGGACTACAATTCTCATTCTTATGCCTCTCCCATGCCTGGGATTACATCGTGCCCTACCATGCCCACCATATTTTCTGAAATGGGTCTTACTAACGTTCCATAAACCAGGCTTGCCACAAAACAGGATCTTCCTGCTTTTTGCTTCCTTAGTAGCTGTGATTATAGATACATTATCACCACATCCAGAATTTAGTGATTATTTTTCTTTTTGCTTGAACTCTGAGCCACTACTGTAATCCCATTTGTCCAACCTTTCTTTGATTTCTTGTGTTTCTGGGTCTTTATTAAGAAAATTTTGGCCTGTGCCAAGGAGCCTTAGAGTTTCTTGTATTCCTGCCTGTAATGTGGCTGATTTTTTAATAGAAAAAATATTTACCAGAATTAAGCAAGGGCAGAATGTTGAGCAAGGAATATAGCATTTCTAGGTTAGGAGTCCTCTGTGGACTTGGTCTGGACTGTCCCCAGGGTGATTGGATTTTTTTTCTTTTTAATTTGTTTTTTATTTTTATTGTTATTGCAAGGTTGATAAACAGAAGGGTTACAGTTACTAATCACTGGATCACTACAGGATTTTATAACACGAAGTTATTATAGAATTATTAACAAAATATAGAAGAAACTGCTTTCCACACTGGATGATTCTTAAATAGGTATGAGGAAACAAAAATAAAATTCTAATTGGATTGCTTCCCAAGTATTACTCTTATGCAATACTTTGATTACATCTGAATTATTAATTCACACAATGGAATGCTATTCAAATTTTATTTGCTGAGCACCAATATTTATGTGAAAAGCAAGAAATTTAGCTATTTGAGCAATTTAGGAGAAAATAACTTTTTTTTTTAACCTATTGCTATTTAAGGCAGAATCACACACAGCATCAACCTTCTTTGGGAGATTAAAAAAAACAAACAAACTAGTTGATACCTCAAAAACCAAGGTGTTTTAGATAGCTCTTTGCAGATAAAATTTCAGATGTGAATCCTTGGAGAACTGTTGATTTCATTTCTGAAAATGCCACTGTTCTAGTCTAGGTTCATATCAGTTAACTGAATGTCTCTTTCCTGAGCTGGCTGTTTGTTTTTAAGCAGGAGACATGAAAAATGAGGGCTCTGTATTGAGATGTAACTTGGTCACAGCAGAGTGATCTCCATCTAGTTATATCACAGAGCTAGCCGAGCCTTAAGAAACCAGACACAGGGCTTTGAAATGACAATTGCAAGTATAATGAAATAGCTTCTCTGCTGTCCTTAGCCAAAGCCTAAGAGTAAAGACTTCCTTGCCGGGGAGTTTTATCTTTTCTTATATCGACTACCTCACATGGGAGAACACACACACGCCTACACAAAGGTTTGTTTAGATGTGTGTATTTGAATGGTTATTTTAGCAGTGGAGAAAGGAATGTAGCTTAAAAAGTAGTCAATCCTGTCAGGCTTACCCTGAGCTTTGCTCTAGGATTTTGTGTTATTCTTTTTAAAAAAATATAAATAAATAAATAAATAAATTGTGAGTGCTGAAAGAGAACTGCAAGCACAGTTGTGCTCTGAATGTCAGTGAAAAATCAAATTTTGGTAAACTTGATATCTTACAGTGAGGATATCTTCAATTTTGTTTTATCTTTCCCATGTTCTGACTCAGTGAACTCCTTTTATTCTTTTGCTTTCCAATGTTAGAGATCCACAAAGTGAATTTTAAGAGAACTTTTGAATAAAACAATGATCATTATAACCTTCTAAAGAAACAGTTTGCTATCACATTTGGACAGACAATGTCTAAACATGTTTAAGCTTAATATTTTAGCAGAAAAATGTCATATTGCCCCAGATTTCCAATTGTAAATGCTCTCTTTGTGTTTTTAATTTTACTAGGCAAGTGCTAGTAAAAATCTTAATTGGAGAAATTGTTAGAAGTTAGGGAGAAACACATTAATAGATTAATCATGAGATTGTACATTGAATATTCCATGCATTATTTCCAACTGGGCAATTGCAGATTAAGAACAGTACATAACAAAGATCAAGAACAGTATATAATTGTATTGACTATAATATTTTGTTAGAATTGAATTCATCCTCAGTCAGATTGATTATACTATGTATTTTTTCATAACTGGTCAATGTGGAAGGGATTGGGTGGTGGAGTTTGGTAAGCTTTTTTCAATATGGAAACAGTTTTAGTTTCAGTTATGTGAAATAGGATGAGTATACTAAACTTTGAAGTATAGTACTTGGTGTTTTCCTAGAAGTTCTCCATTCTTTTGCATTTAGGAGTGTCCTGAAAAAATTTTGATTTAGAATATTTCAGAAATATTTTTGGATGCCATAGAATGTATACATTTCAGTTTCAGGACTGATGCAGGGTGAAGATAAAAAACCAAAGTTAAAAATAATGAAAAAAAATAATGGATAGAGTAACTCTTTGGCTTCAGTTAATGAGTGAGGAACATTTTGACAAAATTCCTTTAGAATTTGTGAAGCTGAGATTATGTTGTGTGATGTTTACACAGGATAGGTACTGAAGGGAAATAGATGGATACAGATTATATTTCTTATTTGTAATATATTTTATGTATTAAACCAATTACATAATATGTATATAATTATATAGTGTATAACATATACAGATGATAAACTTATATCAATCAGTTTACATGTGTTGTCTAATTTCAGCCAACAACAATACTTAGGGAGAGCTCTGTGTTACCACTGATGCTCAGTCTGATTGTGATTTCCTACAATTATTTGGACCTAAAAATACAATTGAATTCTGCACCTTCCCAAGCTCTATCTTCTTTTTCATTAAGTTCCTGCTTAAGAAATCAAGCAAAACAGAGGAGTTTTAGCACATTAATCTATTGGCAAATGTTGAGTTTCAAGATATAAAAGAGCTTCATCTTTGCATATGAATATCATGGCCAGCTTTTTTTTTATGTTAGAATCTGAGCTGTAAACGTCAAGTCTTTGGTAGCAGGTTGACAAGGAAAAGGTATCATAAAAAGACAGATGAAACCTCAACACAAATACTTATTCAAATTAGGCTTAAACAAGGTTTATGAGTTAGTAGATCTGCTTAGCTTCGTGTTTTTATTCCAAAACTAAGCACTAAAGCAAGAGTGAGGCTGAAAGGGCAACTAAACCCCTTTTGAGTGAATTAGCATTCTTACTGCATTCCTTGGGCGGATAATATTCGTTACCTCTAATGTGATCCTTACAAATGTAATTAAGTATGATGGCTGGCTAGCATGTAGATTACTTCCACTCTAGACAGATTTGAATGCTTTCTGAGTATAGACAGCATATTTGTTGAAATTCCCAATAGTATCACTCATTTGTTTAAACTTAGGTTTGAGCTGAAAAATAAAATAGGTTTGTTGGGTTGCAGGAATGTGGCTCAAAGATGGTAACAGTAAATCAGAATAGTATACTAGTACTCTGACGTAGTTAAGATTACTGGCAATGTACTGAAATGTCTGAAATAGATGTTTTGATTCATTCAAAACATAGAAAGTAGATGGAGATTTTATTAAATTTTAAATAGAATGTATATATTTCTTCTTTCCATTTTTGTGGTATGTGTCTAACATTTTTAATCATCATCTTTAGCATAAGTTTTAGATCCATTGAATGAGATAGATGTTTTGTTAAGATGTTACTAATTGAATATTTTCTGTTAAAACTCCAGCTGTTTTATGGTTTCTTTTTTCTTCTGAGAAAATCCCATTCCCCTTAGCACTGTGATGCATCTTGTTTCACATGCATTACGTTTAACTGCATGTATTGACTTTGGGAGGTGATGGCTCTGTGACCCTGGCCTCCTCCTGTCACAAAACGGCAGATTCTAAATGGAGTTCATATTTGAAGAGTACAGTGAACAGTTGAATTGTAGGGTGGAAACCACAGATGTCAAGGGATTAAAATTTCAAAACAAGTGTATTATGCTTTCTGGTGTTGCAGTGCTTCAATGTCTCCATTTCTTCCTTTTCCTCTCTGCTGTGGTGATGAATAAGCAAAATATTTGGAATCCTAATTGCAGATGAGACATTTTACATCATTATTACTGGGGTACAGATAAGGCCCACTAATTAATTGTGGGGTGGAATGACAGAGTACTAGAAAAGAGTCCCACTAATATTAAATTAAAATTATATCTTTCTCTGTGTGCAAGATGGAAAGACATTTCAGCAACTCATTACCAACTTCTTTATCCCTTGCTCATCTTCCTACATGCTGTTTTAGAATAAAGTCTCAGATACCAACATGTCTTTGGCTCTCTCATCAAATACAGCTCCTCCTTACGTTTGAGTTTTGCTGTGGTCCTACATGAAACACTACGTCTCTCTCACCCACATCAGTTTTTATCTGTTAACTCCTTTATGTTAACTGGCTACCGTCTGGTCTGTTGGAATATTCATCTTCTTCCTATTGCCATTAAGTCAACTTTGGCTTTTTGTCTATTACTGCTTATCTGGAAATTGTGGCATACATATTAATACATTTTACTAGGAGCAGAATATAGAGATGCCAGTTTTTCCTCACTACACTAACAAAAACAAGTCTGTTAATTATTTGTGCATTCTCGTTTAAATATAGAGTAAAGGAGGTAAGGTAATTTAATTTTTAAGTAAAGGCATGATGACAATTTTATAATTCTCTCAGTAATTTGAAGGTAAATGAAACAAAAAGTAACTATTATATATAGGCAGGGTTTGCAGGAAGTTTGCATATATAACCACATATAAACCTAAAAAATTGATATCAATACTCCTATTTTACAGATTAAGAAATAAATTAAAGAGTTTATGACTCTTGTAAGTACAATGTTTGAAAACTATGTGACATAAATACTTAAAATATAAGAGTCAAACTCATAAACTAGTAATTATGAATATTTTAATAAAACATTTTGCTACATGAATATAATATACAGGTTACGTTTTTGTTTTCATAGATAATTCAGGCTTTGAAAATGAATAAGTAAAGCAAGAATAATTTAGTTGGAGATATTAAAAATGATTGCTGAATACTTTGTCTTCTCTTTTGTTGTTTTTTGGTTTTGTGGCATTAGAGATTAAACCCACTATATCTTACCACTTGAGCTCATTGCCACTTGTAGTAGGGATAGATTATAACTTGACACAAATAATTCTTGAAAATATTCCAAGATTTTTATAATAGAAGTTATTGGCAAGAGGGAAATTAGAAATAATTACCACCATAATTTTGACAGTGATTTGAAATTTCTTTTTGATTTCTATATATATTTGTTTATAGCACTCTGGCAATAAGTTCATAACATAAAGTTGGAGAAATGTCTAAGAAAGTAAATAGAGAATGCTTTATATACCAGAACACATTTAGTCAATTTAGGTACATAAATTACAGCCTCAAATCTATTTTTGCCAAGACAATGAGATCCCTTGTGAAGAGAAAACACATATCTTAGACAACTGTTTATATGAAAAGATACTCAAATACAACCCAAAGGCTCATAGGTGGAGACAAGAAAATAATATAGTGGTATTGCAACAAACAAAAAGGGACTTTTTCATTCTAAGTACTTTATATTTTATACTTCCTGATTAAAATTTTGGAGAAATAACCTTTACTTCGGTCTACAGC
>NW_012267269.1:9305533-9425113 GCF_000151885.1 Dipodomys ordii
CTCTTCAGCTCAAGGCTAGCGCTCTACCACTTGAGCCACTTCTGGCTTTTTTCTTTTTGCTTATGTGGTGCTGAGGAATCGAACCCAGGGCCTCAAGAATGCAAGGCAAGCGCTCTACCACTGAACCACCTTCCCAGCCCTATGGTTTAGTTTTCTATACCAACTTAATATTATTAATTTTTTTATTTAAATGATTTTAGGCAAACAGGCAATATACCAAATGTAAAGTTTGGCATGTGGAAAGATCTTTAAAAGTGAAGCAAGCTCTTATTTGCTATTCTCAGGAAGAGAATATGTTAAAACATCAGGAGGAGATCTCTTTTTAGGTGCATTTGTAAAACTCAAATTCCTTTATAATGATTGCTTACTCTTACAATGGATTCAAAGCTTCAGCAGCAATCTATGTATGATTTCATTTGGTCAAATACAGGAAAGTATTGAGATGCTTCTTCCTTATTGGTGTTCCTGCTCATATGTGTGTTGCCCTTGACATGCTGTTTCAGATCCTCTGGGGGCAGTTTAAGTGAAACTGGCCAAGTGAAAATGACAAGCAGAAATGCTTTTTATTTTCCTTGAGAGTTAAAAGAAAAAAAGTGGTAGAGACAGGAGAGGAATGAAGAAAATGAGTTTCAGCCATCAGCCCAAAGCTTGGCACAAACACTTTGATTTTTTTTTTTAAAGAAAGTGATCAGTCATAAGAGCAACTTTTGATACTAGTCTATTATTTTATTGAATGATTTATTTGACCAACATCATGAAGTAAGATTTAATGAAGTTAAAGTCATACCTTTGTTGTGAAATGAAAATGTAAAGACTGGCAATATTGTCATATATACATTTATATATGTGTGTGTGTGTGTGTGTGTGTGTGTGTGTGTGTGTGTGTGTCAGTGGTGGGGCTTGAATTCAGGGCCTGGACACTGTCCCTGAGCTCTGTCTATCAAGGCTAGTGCTCTACCACTTTGAGTCACATCTCCACTTCCTTGCCTTTTATTGATTTAAATATTTTGTTCTGATGTTTGTTATCTATTCCTAGACAGTACTGAATCTTAAGAAAATGAATAAAGTATAGAATGAGGGAAGGGTGGGATAGGGGTCCGTGTGTGTGTGTGTGTGTGTGTGTGTGTGTGTGTGTGTTTATGTGTGTGACTATGCTTTACAATAAATGTAGAAGAGAGAACAAGGGAACTGTACCTGATAGCTTTATAATGATAATGTATTAAAAGTCTAGAAAGATGAAAATTACAGGACAGGGAAAAGAATAGGCCAATGTAGATTCATGAGCTGGGCTTAGTCTGTGTACTAACTGTTACTTTATTGGTTGAAAATGAAAATATGCTAGTTATGCAAGTATCTTTTAGAGAACCAAACCAGGGAAAGTTCATATTCGTTTCCCATCATACATTGCTTTTTTTCCCCACAAGCAACAGCATCCTCCCAGTTTTCATCTGAATCATTATCTTAGCTCAGTGGGTGTCAGATTAGATATACATTGCTCCATTATCTTGGTATACTTCTCTGCATCAAAGGATCTGTGGACCTGGTAACTGAAGGGGAAAGAGAATAAATAAAGGATATCTCTTTTCAATTTTAAGAGTAGCACTTTTAACATTAAGAACAATCAATAACTGGTTTGACTGCATTCAGTGGGAAGCATTATTGTTTCCCATAATGTATCTAATGCATATTATTACCAGAATAATCACATTATTATCTGCCTCTGTGTTGCTGCTTGCTTGGCTAGATATGAAGCTAGGGCTATTTGTAAAGTACGAGTTTTCCCTACCTTTTTTGCACTATTGTTTCAAGTTATATTTTTTCCATTTTCTTTTTCAGTTGTTTGAACAAGTCCCAGAACCTCCAAATTTGGATTAAGTGGCTTTGTTTGTTATGCTTATTAGTCTACTCCTTATAGGATTCTTTGCTTCTAATTCAAGTTCATCTTATAAGTGGTTTTTTCTTTCTTGCTATTGTTCCTAATGTATTTATAATGTACCATGTGATTTTTTTTTCTTTGTATGTTCCTCCCCCACAGTATAACCCCTGTTTTCACTGTAGGGGAGGGGAAGGGAAAAAACAAATGCTTAAATAGGGATACAGGTTGACCCTTGTAACAATGAGATGTACAAGACACTATGTTGAAAAACAAACTTTACAATTTAAGCCGGGGGGTGGGTAGGAGGGAGGGGGGTGGTGGGGGATGGTAGTTGTGGAGGTGGGAGGGAAGGGATGGTAGGGGAAAAACAAAGGAGGAGGTAACAATGCTTGATAGGAAATGTACCCATGACCTTGCTCATGTAACTGTAACCTCTCTGTACAGTATTTTTACAATAAAAACGTATTTTTAAAAAAGAAAAAAAAAGAAAATGAATAAATAACCTATGGTTAATTGTGTTGTCTACTATAGGACAGTTTATATGTGAGTATGAACTCTGTGTTTGGATGGATATTGTGTTTTTGAGATATCTTTTGTAATCACCAATTACATAGTGATCATGGAATGTGTAATATTCTAACATCCTTGAAGAGTCTGACTCAAACAACTGGGAACATTCTCTATCTGTCTCATTATGAAGAAGCTTAGAAAGTGTAACTCTACTGACATTTAGTGGCATATCCATCTTGAGTTAGTTCATTCACACATGAGCTTTATGACACTTAACTAGTTAAACTTTATGAGCAAGAATTCTTCTTTGAATATTAGAGTCATAATGAATTCCATGGTAAAAATTTCTGGTGGAGATTCAAGGCAATGTGGGAAGATATCTAGCTGCGAGCACCATATTGGTTAATAGTTGTGGCTATTCTAAGTAGCAGTAAAATAAAAGAGGGTCAGTGGTGCAGAACAACTTCCCAGAAGATGGCTGAAATGAATATATTTAAAATGTATTACTCCAAAGTGTTCTTTATAGTTCAACATGCTGAGATGTAGCTGATGATACCAGGTTAACAGTGAGAAATGAAATAAGAACACACAGGAAACAATTACGGTTTCTTAAGTGCTGAGCACTACAGTCAAACTGAGATCACTTTGCATTAGATAAGAAATAAAGGAGTATATAGCTGGGCAAATTCATGGGCCTACCTGAAATACTTCTGAGGATGAGAAGATGACTATTTTGTTTTTCTTTTGGCAAAGTAAGTATTGTCAGGAAGCACTGACACTCTCCTGGGCTTTCTAATACTTCATTTCTTGTTTCTCTTGCATACTAAAGACCTTATTTCTTAAGGGCAGGTCTCTGATTTTTCTACTTAGAAGTACAAATCACACATATGTCTGTTTCTTTTTTCTGCTTTTGAAAGCTTAATCAAGAGTGTGCGTAGTAATTGCTCTAAGAGCACCTATTGACAAAAATTTGAACTTTGGCAAACAAAAATCACTTCCTGCTCACTTGGAAACACATATTTCAGTCACAGCCACTTGCCCATTCCGTTTGTGGAAGTGGCTTATGCCAGAGAGCTGCCAATATGTTTCCATATTCAATTCACGCTCTACTTTATGGAAAAGAAACCAAAGCACTTGAGATCTGAAAAGCTCTTTGAATACAGAATTCAAGTGCCATGCTCAATTTGGAGCTGGCAAGTGATGCAGGAGGATGAAGCAGAAAATGGATGTGGGAAATAATGTTCTAATTTTTCTTCTACTCCAGATGAAGGTAATTAAAAGAATCATGCTTTTAGGATCCCTAGAATAGCCAGTAGAGTTTGTAATTTGAATAACATATTATTGTATGGTGCATCAGAGATGCTTTTGCTGTGATTCTTAGCTCTAATCTATGTTCAGATGTAGTTTTTGTGGGATGAGTGGCACTGTGGTCAAGAAAGGCACAATTTTGACACAATACAAATACATACACGATTGTGTGTACACAATTGTAAAAAAAAAAAGGAGCAAAATTTGTACACCAAAAGGAAAGTGAAGAACGATTTTGCTATTTTCCTCAGGAACATGTCTCAACAGCTGTTGTAGCAGGTTGATAGTAAATGGCCTTTCCACTCAGAACAAAAATGAATGCAAGTAACTCTAATCAAATAAACTGTTAATACCCTCCAGACAGTGAAAAAATTCAGTTGTCTGGTCAAGTTTAAAAATCAGTCATGGCCACTCTACAAACTTGAACACATTCTTTTTTTTTTTTTTTTGGTCAGTTGTGGGTTTGAACTCTGGACCTGGGCTCTGTCCTTGTACTCTTCAGCTCAAGGCTAGCGCTCTAGCACTTGAGCCACAGCACCACTTCTGGTTTCTGGGTGGTTTATTGAAGGTAAGAGTCTCACAGACTTTCCTGCTCAGGCTGGCTTTGAACTGCCATCCTCAGATCTCAGCCTCCTGAGTAGCTAGGATTACAGGCGTGAGACCAATGCCCGGCTTTGAACACATTCTTAAAGATCAGAAATTCGGTCAGAAACAAAATGTCAGAATTTGAAAACAAAATAAGTGAATCAAAACCTCGCAGAAAAATTAGGGTGTTTCATAATAGTTATATATAACCTAATCAGAAAACAAAACATAAAACTAAAAACAAAAACTGATGTTATCAATTATCAAGTTACTACTGAAAATAAAATTTCAGGGCATTAGTAACATCAATTTTTGCATTTATGAATGATCTGTGTTGTGATTTGCCTAATTGTTTAATGGGTATTGAGCAGCAGAAATTTCCCCAAATTAGAAACTCTGTTTTGTAAGCATCTTCTCTTCTAAAAGACACAAGAGCATGAGTCTCAAGAGGCAGAATTTGTTCAGTAGTTAAGGGTTCTAATTTTGCCACCACTCATTCATGTTTGAATAAACCATGGATCAACAGTCTGCTCAGAAACAAATACCTCCCTGTTCAGGATCTCAGTTTCTTCATTTATACAGTGGAGTTTTGAAGAAGAGTTTAAATATGATGGGTAATGGAACATAACACATGGAAAAAATACTCATCACCTATTACTAGTATAGTATAATATATAATCGCTAATAGAGCTATTACCACTCTGGGGTGGTTCAGTCAGGTGAACTCATTTGTTACTCTTGTAATGGGGTCACTGTTTTACAGTGATTCATTTACACAGGCCACCTATATTGATGAAACAGCCACTGTATATGTAAGTTATTTTGCTAGATTTGATAAAATGTGAAAATGAATATAATATCATTCCTCATTGTTAAGTAGCTTACAATCATGGAAGAGAAACATGACTATAAAAAGACCAAGGTAATAAAAATTGTAATAGATAAAATGAAATAGAAAAATATCCTCTGGTGGTAAAAAAAAGAGAGAAAAGTTGTGTGATTGTGTGTGTATATGTCTATGTGGTGTGTGGGTATGTGTGTGTCTGTGTGTGTGTGTGTCGTCTGTGTGGGCACATGACGTACTAAGGATTGAGCTCAGGATCTTGAGCATGCTAGGCAAGTGCTCTACCATTGACATAAGGCTCAAGTTTAAGGACTATCATTTGACTTATGGAAAAGTGAGCAATAATGTATAGTTATCATTTCTACAATTGTTAATCCTAATTACAAATCTAGAGCACTCTTGCAAACTTAAACAAGTAATTTTTTTCCCTATTTTTTGGTCATTACACTTGAACTCAGGGCCTGGGCACTGTCCCTGAGATTTCGAGCTCAAAGCTAGCATGCTAATACTTAGGACCACAGTATTACTTTTGGTTTTCTGGTAGTTAATTGAAGATGAGAGTCTCACAAACTTTCTTTCCAGGGCTAGCTTTGAACTACTATCCTCAGATCTCATCCACCTTAGTAGCTAGGATTATAGGCGTGAGCCACTAGCACCCAGCTACCAATAAGTATTTTAATAAGTATATTATCATGGAATGATTTATTAAACTTATTAGCAGTCTTCACATGAAATCCTTTTTGTTAAAAATAAATAGAAAGGAAAGTAGACAAAAAAGCTATTGTAAAACATTAAGACTCTGTGACTATATTGTGCTTGAGGCAAGAAGACTCATTGAGAAGAAATCTATGACTGATTAAAATATGAGCCATCCCATTAATCACACAATACATTAGATAATAAACTGTGGTTGTTAACTTGATATGCACCATTGAACACGGAGAAAAATATCACATAGGCAGACAAGTGCACCAATGTATGACAATGTAATAGCTTGTGGATATACTCTTTTTGTAAATATGACTACAGTATATCCAGTGTCTTACTGAATTGTGCTGTAAGATAAGGTTATTCTTTAAGTCACAGAGATTAATTCTGCAGATTTTTCAGCACTGGGAAAAAAATCATACATTTGAATAGAAGAAAGGGTGAGACAGAAGGGAACATTTTTTTACTCAAAGGGTGCTCTTCCAATATCTCATTCCATTTTCAAAGGAAGCTCTGAAGATGTTAGATTTTTAAAAAATGTCTTGCAAAAAAGAGAAAACTAATGACATATTCCACTGACAGGTAATTATATGAGCTAATTTCCAGAACTAGTTTAAACTATGATCAAGAGTAGTTAACTGTCTATGGTATATGGATCTCATGAGCCTGTCCTGAAAATTTGCTGATAGCACAAATAGGAAAGAACATAAAAGTGCTAAATTCTGTAGACCAAGAAATACTGTTTCTAGAAAAGAATTATAGATTTATTTAAGACTAAATCCTTGATGAAGGAAATAACATTTTCAGTGAAATATCTTGCACTCCGGAAAACCACATAAAAATGAGCCACATGGTGCTGGGAAGGTGGCTCAGTGGTAGAGCGCTTGCCTTGCATGCCTGAGGCTCTGGGTTCGATTCCTCAGCACCACATAAACAAAAAGAAAAAAAGCCAGAAGTGGCGCTGTGGCTCAAGTGGTAGAGCGCTAGCCTTGAGCGGAAGAACTGAGGGACAGCACCCAGGCCTAGAGTTCAGGCCTCACGACCGGACCACTCCCCCCACCCCCCCAAAAAAAAGAGCCACATTGTAACCATTAGGAAGTCTATTCATGATTGTACATAAATAACATGATTCAAAAGATATTACTTATTTGCTGCATGTCTTTCCTCTGAAGAGAAGGTCCCACCTGTGGTTCCTGTAACATTAGTAAAACAAAAACTTCCTCTTCCTCCATATAGTTTATTTTTATTTTTATTTATTTATTTTTTATTGTAAAGATGCTATACAGAGGGTTACAGTTACATGAGTGAGGTAATGAGTACATTTCCTATTGAGCATTGTTACCCCCTCCATTGTTTTCCCCTTACCATCCCTTCCCTCCCTACCTTCCCCAGGTTCTTTTTTTTCCCCTCCATATAGTTTAAAAGTCTATAGATACTTATTGTCCACTGAAGAATTTTAAACATATAACTGAATATAAATCAATTATTTGAGAAACTTTGTCCAAGATCCTCTCATCAGCATTGTAAAAACAAAAGCAAACAAACAAAAAACATTTGTCAACTAGAGATCTATTAGGAAGGGGAAAATCCCCACATACAGTCATAGGCAAGAAGAAAACAGTAGTTATCACAGGGTTTATTGGTCTGGGGTACTTTAAATGACTATCTTTAGATTGTTAATCTAATATTTTTTTCTTACTGTACAGTGCAAGCGTATCTTAAAGTAAGCTATTTAGCCTTTCATTTGCTTTTACTCAGATTAGTCCTCTATTACTGTTTTTGAAATACTTTCAGGAATGGTTTCCATATAAATTCAGAGCATGATAGCTGTTCCTTGAGAGCTGACATATAACAGGAGACACATGGACAATTCAGAAGATGTTGTGAGTTTCTATGTTGGAGTGTTTATTCTGTGCAGAGGTTGTCTCTGAGTCTTTGAGGCCAATGTTGGACTTGGATTTAGGGATCAGACCTGAAAATTAATCCCAAGAAATTGGGACTTGAAAGTCTGAAGCCAAAAAGAACTTACAAATTTGAATCCTCTATTCTGATAGTGATAGTAAACCACAAGCCACATGTGGATACTGGGCCTTTGAAATAGAAATAATGTGGCAGATAAATATATTTTAACATTTTATTTTAAAATTTCAATAATTTAAAACTGCACTTACTTTGAGTTAATTTAAATTAGAAGATAATCTAAAATTGATGTGCTTCTGGGGTTCTAGGGTCTTGTATATTCTGGGCAAGCACTCTACCTCTTAGCTACACACCCTAAAAGGTAAATTTAGTGGTTTTTTTTTTTTTTTTTTTTTACTATGCAAGTTTCAGCAATTAGAAAAACCTTTATTATGAGACAACTTCAGATTTACCTTTTCAGTTGTACATTTCAGGATATCTAAATACCGATCAAACATATATATATATTTTTTTTTTGGGGGGGGAGGAGGGGGGTCCGGTTGTAGGGCTTGAACTCTGGGCCTGGGCTCAAGGCTAGTGCTCTACCACTTGAGCCACAGCACCACTTCCAGATTTTTTCTTTTTGCTTATGTGGTGCTGAGGAATCAAACCCAGGGCCTCATACATGCAAGGCAAGCACTCTACCACTGAGCCACCTTCCCAGCCCCCAGATGAAATATTTTTGATCAACACTATCAAGTTGAGATGCGCTGAGAGATAGAAAAAAGCAAATTTTGAAAACTTTGTATTAAATAAGTTAAAAAGCTCATTATTTTACACCAATTGCACATGTGAGTGATATTCATTTATCTGAATTAAAGCATGATATCAGATTAATTTTACCTGTTTAGGTTTTTCTTAATGAAATTTATAATTATAGATGTGGCTTTTTATTAAATTGTTATTAGATAGTGCTGTGTAAGCCTTGGCAGGGGGAACCTGGACATATCATTGAGATATTCTGATCCTAAAGGGGATATGGTGACTGGACTGAGGAATTAGTGATGAAGAGTGGGAGTGATTTGCAAATGAACCCAGGAGAAGGTCCTCAGTCTGCTGTGCTGCAGGTCAGGAGGCGTAGTAAGTCCGGAGGTTGTAACACCAGAAGTGACCTCAAGTTTTAGGAAAAAGAAGATAACATTTCTGTTTCTTATTTCTTATGCTAAGTTGTGACCATGTTATTGCTTCAAAAATTACTATGATTAGTTTTATTATTATTTTTAGTTGTTATTAGTTTTATTATTTTATTTATTATTAGTTTTACTTCATAAGTAGTGTTATAGTGTTAAGTATAAATGTATCTAAATATAATATAAATATAAATATGTTTAAATTACCTCAAGATATTGAAAGGCATTTATCACAATTAACCCTCACAATGAAAGGCAGTCACCAGAATTAAAAGACAGATAGAAAATTGACTATTAGGCCAAAGTTCATTTCCCAGTATAAAAATCTAATGAAACATTAATTTGAGGGTATTTTGTTACATAAAACCTACCCCATAATTAAATACTGGATTAGATTAATCAACTTCACAATTTAGAAAAATATATATTACATTGTATTTGCCATAAATGTATTACTACCCTCATGTTGATTTAAAATAGTCTTTCTCCCTCTGTAAGCTAACTGTGAAAAAGTCAGAAATGCTAACAAACGAAAAGGAGAAAATAACAATCACTTGTAACTCATACCATTCAGAGATAATGACCTTAACTTTGTCTAGCGTTTCTTTTATGGAAATATAGTTGGGCTTTAGGCAAGATTTTGTATGTTTTAATAGGCGCTGCCTCACAAGCCCTGCGTTGAATACTTCAGAATTTTATTGAACTCTCATTCATAGCCTAGACTGAGCTGATCATTTGTAGAAATAACAACTCAGTAAATGGTATCTGGTTGCTTGAAAGTATTATTCGCATAGATAGATTTCCAAAGTGCTAGACATAAAACCAGGAATTGTGTTATTCACAAGAAAATCTTGTTGAACATTTTCTGACACCATTAGTAAGATAAAGAGAGTGGGGATGAAAGAGGAAACATGAATTTTGCATTCGGAAGAGCCTGTGCTTATTAGTTCTTCCAGCAGAAAGCATGACGGGCCACCTCATCAGGAGATTGATGAAGCCTCATTAGGTAACGGCTTCAAATATTTCAAGAGTCATTCCTCACACCCCCATCACAGTCTAAAGTGGTTGCTAGACAAACATGCCTACCTGCCAGTGCTGCCCTTTGATTGGAGAGAGTTAGAATTCATTTCATCTTTAAGAGAGAGATGTGCACCCAAGTGTAAAATTACCCTGTAAATTCAGTAGCACTGGATCTGGAGATGCAAATCCGAGGACCTGAAGTTGGACAGACTCCTTGAGCTGAAGTGGAGTGCCAAGTGTCAGTTCTTCAGACGTTTGCTTCATTCTAGCTCTTGTCTTTTCGCTTAATCTTGTTATTAAGTCAATTTTTAGTCAACTAAAATAAATATTTGCATCTTAAACTTGGGGAAACAAATCCTCAATGGAACTAGTGTTTCTGAAACTTCTGTAATTCTTAACTTTTGTGTCATCAAGGACCTAAATACCAAAACCTCTACTGCCACTTTATGAATTCCTATCCTATTATTATAATTACAGTAATTTAGGGGTCTATGCTTCGGGCTGTTGATCTCTGGGATAATACTGGATTTAGATCAATACTAAAAAGCTTTGGAACTCTGAGAAAGTTTCTTTAAGTTTCTGGTTCAATTGTCAGTCAGGCATACTGATGGACTAAATCTGCCACACTTCACTGAAATGAAAATGGACTTTGCATGGATTCCTTTGAATGGGGTTGAACCCTAGAAATATACATGCTTGATTGGAGTTCTTAATGTTTTTTATTAGGATCTAAATCCCCTCAACTGTGTTAGTTTTAAACTATGTTTAAGTAGATCTCATGGCCAGGAAGCTGCCAAGGATTTTAGACCTTGATTACTATCCTGGTGTATTTTAGATGTAGCTTCCACATATGGAAGAAAAGATGCACTGTTGATTTCTCTGAGTTTGGGTTACCTCTCTTAACATGATTGGTTCTATGTCCATCAGGACTCAAGGCATTCACACACAGTGAGACCAAAGCAGAATACTCTTAGGGGAAGAGCACAAAGGCAGAAGGCCTCTGTGAATATAGAATAATATTTATTGAAATGAATTCCAGGATTTTTAGTGGGCTAAAAGATACACAATGTTCATTCAACAATGGTGTATGAAAAGAGTTTCCATGATTCTTTTGGGAGTGAAGGGTAAGTGGGGAATTTTAATCAAAGATAGGATATAGATTTGTTTCAAGCCTGGTCATTATGAAGGAAGCATGAATTCAACTTCAAGAGAGGAAGGACTCACAGAGATTGATGAAGAAGCCACTGCAATAGGCCTGGAGAGAGAAGAACCTCAAACTGGATAGTGGCCAGGAAGATTTAGAGATGTTTCAGAGTGAAAATCAATGCTAATTGAAGAGGGACTGGTGAGGCTACATGAAATAATGAGAGCTCCAGAATATATTGAGATTTCTACCTTGTGGCATCCTTGAAGCCAGTGCCAGCTGGGGAAAAGGCTTAAGATTTCATTTCTGCATCCATATGTAGCAACTCAATACCTTGGAGAAGTTATATCAGCCCACTGTGGCATAATATTGTCGGCCACACAAAAATATCTTAAAATAATTGTGTGGAATTTTGGGATTATTTAGAAGAAAATTATGTGCTTAGCAAAATTATTCAGTCCAAAATCCAAATAAAACATACATTTTCATCATGGCAACTGAGAGAAACCTTAAATTATGATAACCTTTATGAGATCAGAAGTGGTATGAGATTAGAGGTTTTAGTTTTGGAGTAAAACTAAATGGGTATATCCACAAGGTGTTCAAAGGTAGAGGATGATGACTTGGAAGGAATGTTAGAAACACAAGCTTAATAAGCTGCAGGAACAATTACTAGAGAGTAGTTGACATTGCTAAAAGTAAAAATAGAAGTGCAAGTAGAATAAGTTTTGGTTAACTAGTATCTTAAAGCAAGGAGAAGAGAGAGCCCTCCACAAAGCAATCAAAACATAGTTCAAATAATAGAATCCTCTCCACCCCCCTGCAATAGAATAGAAAAGAAAAAGAAGGTTAAAAAACGTCTAGTATACCACAAGAGGGCTACTCTAGGAAGGAAATCACTGGTACTCTGAAAGTCTTAGAAGTCACAAATTATTTGAAGGACAAAGAAATTTCTTTGACAATAGAAACTAAACAATTACTGACAGGCTTAATTGAAGCAATTCTATCGGTGGTGATGGAAGGAAGTTGTATGAGTGTGAAAAGAGAAAAGAAACACAATATACAACTCAGTAGTCCTGGAAAACTGAATGTTCTAAAAACCTTGGCATTAAGGGCTAGGGTTGTTGGAAGTGGATCAAGGAAGAGCAGGCTTTAATTGACAAAGAATGGACATGAAAACTCAGTATTGTAGGAGAAGAGAGAAAAAAGTGAAACAGTGTTCTAGAAGAGACTTAAGGTCACAGAAATCACCATTAAGAAAATGTAACCTCTCTTCCAGGCAAAATGTAAAAAAACAGGTTAAAAAAGAATGACGTTTCTTGGAAATTGTAAGATTATCTGCTGTTTTATCAGCTGTTGTTATAGCTTATCAGTTTTTTTATATTTGAATAATTTATGTGTGCTTTCTCTTAGTTGGCTGACACCTTTAATATTATCTCTAGGGAAAATAAATTAAATTTTCACTCAGTAAAAGCTGATTGAAAACTCACTTCTGTCCACTGTATCCTGAAGCAAAAATCCCTGAGAAAATTCTCTTGATAAATTGTTCTCTGCTGCAATGGTGGGATCTCAGAAATATCTTTGCTACTAAGGTATAAGAGAAATATCTCTCCCTCGTGGTTTGTATATTCCAGAGAAATACTATTAACTAAGTCTCCTGCAGAGCTAGCATCAGGACTTAGGAGTATGTGTTAACTTTTAAAATATAATTGCCCCAGTAATTATATGATTTGTATTGTTTTTTATTGTTATAAATGGGATTTTGGTTGCACATTTACTTGTTGGAAGGATATTTTTACATACCCTTGTTTTGTTATGTTAACCATTAGATCAAACTTAAATTAGAACTGTAAGCAATTAATTTTGCATCATGTTTACATCTGAAAAACAGAAGGACCACAAGACCTTTCCTAGTAGAATCTAATTAGATCATCTTCATTTTATTATTATATAAACACATAAATACCAAAACAAGAAGCCTCTTGATTCTAGAAGTGACAAAGACTAGTTTCTGGATTTATCATATAAATGATAAATTAACTGCTGCTAATTATGCAGGGAGACATTTCATCTATTTGAAACAAAAAACTGTCTAAAGCTAATGGGAATTCAACCAAACTAAGAATCTCAGATAAAGATTATCCAATAGGTAAGCTTATAATAAGCAGGATCTATTATCACTCTATCTATCTATTGATCTATTTATCTATATATCATCTATCTATCTACATATACAATATCTTAATATTATACTAAATTGCTGTCTACTCCTCTCTAGCCTGTTTATGTTATACTTTACTGTAACTAAATCTTGAGCAATCTGTCCTTGGTCTTCATAGCTTTTCTACTCTCTGCCTGGGTGATCTCAGCCTTATTTTGACCTTTGCCACCCAGTTTGTTCTAGTATCTTTGAAACATGTTTCAATTTAGCTTGAATCTTACTATACTCATAATTATAAATAGAAATATAGAAGCTATATTCCCAAAGAATCCATACTTAGTGTGTTCAAACCTAAGACTGAATTCTTTCTATTAAACATATGTATCCTCCTGAATATTCTTGAGTGTAAAACAAACCACTCAAAGCAAATGGGGAAAAAATCATACTTCGACCCTTTAGGTAAAATAAAAAGCCAAAACTAGCTAAGCTAGCATGTTGAATTGTTTTCTAGGTTTTTCTTAACTAAGCAATTGTTTTTGATGATGGTTGTGATTCTGCTATTTTTAGGTTTTTTTTTTAAAATAATAATATTGGATTTGTGATTCTTTTCCTTCCTATGTTAGTATTTGTAATACATATATTTATTATAATTATTTTCACTTGCTTTAAATTGGGGTGATGTAATTAATAGTTTCCTTAAGATATAAAAATCTATATATTCATATATGTCTATCTATCATCTATCGTCTATCTATCTATTCTATCATCTATCTATCTGTCTATCTGTCTCTATCTATCTATCTATCTATCTATCTATCTATCTATCTATCTATCTATCTATCTATCTATCTACCTACCTACCTATGGTTGCTGCTTTTTCTTCCCCAGTCCTACTATTTGAACTCAAGGCCTGGGTACTGTCCCTGAGCCTCTTTTGCTCAAGTCTAATATTCTACCACTTGAGCCACAGCACCACTTTTGGCTTTTTCTGTTTATATGGTACTGAGGAATCGAATCCAGGGCTTCATGAATGCTAGGCAATACTCTACCATATTCCCAGGCACATTCCCAGCCCTGCTAGTGTGTTTGTTATTATTTTCTGTGGTATTGCTATTTCAACTCAGTGTCTCACACTCATCAGTGCTCTACCATTTGGAGCACTGCGTCCTTTTGCTTTTTGTTTTACCCAGAACATTTTGCATTGATTTTCTGGGATGGCCTTGAGCCTCTGTCCTCGTAACTCTTCCTCCTGAGTAGCTGGGATTACAAGACAGGCCTTCCACCCTGCCCAGCCCTTTATATCATTTCTACTTTTCAGAATATATATTAAGGAAATGGGATGGAAAATTTTAATTAGCTTTTAGTGATTTTGCTTTATATTTTATTTATAATATAATCTAATTTTCCTCTGTGTTCATCCTTTGATTTTACTTTGTTCTTTGGGTAGCTGTTTCATTTGCTCTTTTTTTTGTCTTTTGATGAATGATGATTAAAAAGTTATAATGTTAAACGAATATATCAGTTCTATTATCACAAGGTATAATAAGTAATATTTTCATTGCTCAGTTTTAAGCATTTAATAATTGGCTTTATAATTTTATCTGTATTTCATGATTTAGAAATAAGCTTTTTAGTGTCATATATATGAAATATTTTAACTTACTTGTTAATTTTTAATTTTATTTCCATAGTCTAGTTCATATCAATTCTTCAGAATTTGTTGAAACTTTGTTTTTATTCTATGTATTTGATAAACTCGATGAAATATAGGTTTATGTTTTCATCATTGGAAATCTGAAACAGATGTTTTTCTAAGATATTCACATTCATAATTCAGCCATTGACAGGGAAGAGGTGAAAGAATTAGTTCTTAGGTTTATATTGACTAAGCCTAGAAACAGTCTAATCACTTGTAATACTTTCCATGGGTCAGGATTCATTTCCACAGACTGCTCAACTGGAAGGAAGGCAGAAAAGACCAAAATAATGGAGGATTCATTCAGAAAAACTTTCCTACATGCTGATTAACTCAAAAATGTGTCTTGTTTTACAAAAGGCACATCTGTATCTGAAGGAAGGAGAGTCTATTCAAGTCTATTTACTAGTTAGTTGTAGGGTTTGATGTACCATGTTCGTTAGTCATTGAAATGATCAATTCTGTAAGGTAATAATGTGTGTCTCTGTGTGTATATATGCTGATACTAGAACTTCAATCCAGGATTTCACGTTCTCACTTGGCTTTTTGCTCAAAGCTTATACTCTACCACTTGAGTCACATTTCCACTTCCAGGGTTTTGCTGGTTAATTGGGGGATGTTTCCCAGATTTTTCTGCAGTCTCTGAGTAGCTAGCATTATAGGTATGAGCCAGTGGTACCCAGCCTAATAATGTTTCTTTTTCTTTAGGACTAGTGGATTCTAAGAAAATTATGTGAAGTTTTTTATATGATTTAGAAATTATGCCACCTTTTCTTTCCTTTTAGAAATATCAAGACCATTGTTAGGCTCCTACAATGTCATTGTTTCTTGTATTTTAGAATAGTTACTACGTTTATCATCATAACATTCTTCATGTTATCTTTTACTTAAATTTTCTAATGATTTATGTCAATAATATAATATCTTCTTTCTTTTGGCTAGGTTTTTATAATCAGTTATCTCATGTTTACTGTAAGGATATTGTGTGATTTGGAGCTTTATTAGTAGCTTTTGATTACAGAGTTAAAAACATCCATTCCAACAGCTATATGAATTCACTTGTTAATTTCAATGTGCTAGTTTCTTTTTATATTTTATTTCATTTTGCTGCTTTTTTAGCTGCCATAATGAAATTGCTTTCTTCTCTTGAAAATGTGAGCATTATACAATCTATTATTAAGAACTATAGAGGGACAAAGGGAGAACAAATGCAGCTATGGTACTCACTGGACACTATGTTGAAATGAACTGTACAACTTGTTGGTAGTGATTGGAGGGAAAATTAGAATAGAGTGAGGGAAGGGGTGACGACATTGCCAAAAATAAAATGTACTCCTTACCTTACTAACTGTAATCCCTCTGTACATCACATTTATAACAAAAACTATACAATCTCAAATAAAGTTATAAAGTTGTTGTATGTATGTTTATTATAAAGACCTTGTTTGCCAGGCACATATGGCTATACCTATAATCTTAGTTACTCAGGAGACTGAGATCTGAGGGTCACAGTTCAAGCTAGCCCCAGAAGACAAATATAAGACTTTTATTTCCAGTCAATAAACAAAAGCAAGGATTAGAGACATGGATCAAGTATTAGGACACCAGAGAGCAATAGTGTTAGGCTGAGCATTCAAAACCCAGTAATGGCACACACACACACACACACACACACACACACACACACACACACACAAAGACCTTGTGTTGACTATTGCATTTATTTATGTCCTTGCAATCATCTTTCTTGTTTAGTTTACTCATTTTTAAAACAATCCTAGCTACTAGGAAGGCTGAGAATGAGAGTACTGTGGTTTGAGATCAACTTGGGCAGAAAAACCTTGTGAGACTCTTCTCAGAAAATATAAATTGGGAATGATGGCATGTATCTGTTATCTTAGCTAGATGGGAATCTTGATGTGGGTGGATCAGACTCAAGTATGCACAGAAGCATACTCAACATATACATATAATACTGTAAAAAAGTAACAAAATAGAATTGAAGAGCTTACCAGCTAAATAAGGTAGTGCTTTACTCCAGGGTACTAGCTATGAAATTTGGTGTGAACAATTATAATCAACCTACTTAAGAACTATTTTATTGTAAAGATGCTGTGCAGAGGGGTTACAGTTACATGAGTAACGCAATGAGTGTATTACTTGTTGATCATTGATAACCCTTCCCTTGTTGTTGTCCCATTATCCCTTCTCTCCTCCACCTCCCACTCAACCTACTTAAAAAAATCTTATTCCATTAATCTATGGTAACTATATGCCTGTAGCTTTCAATACCAATCAGATGGTTTTAATAGTCATAGGTCACCCACCAAAAGTTTGTTGCAACCTGGATTGTGTATCCTTCAATCATAGATAATCGTTTCCTGATCCCTATGATAATCAGCAATATTACTCACAGGTTGTTTGGAGAATTCATTTACATTTTACATGTAATGCACTAGTTAGGGTCATGTGTATAGAAATATATTCAATGGAAACAATTAAAATAATAAAATTTAATGTCTGACTTGACCAACTATTAATAGATTGCTAAGATGAAAAGATAAATAGAAGGATTTAAATAAGTGAAATTGCCAACCAAGTCTTTTTGTGTAAGTTTTGCAACAGTGTGAAGGCAGAATCTCAGGAGCAAATGAACAGGACAAGCTTAGCATTTCAAGACCAATATTTTGGATTTTTTCCCCGGTAGCTACATGTGAAATCCTGATAAAAATTAAACAGTGTGTATTATCAATGAAAATTATGCACGTGTTTAAATATACGAATAATAACAAGACAAAGAAATAACCAGCTTTAGAAACTTAAATGTTTATAATTACAGTCACTGATGGGAATTACTAGCAATGCATTCATTATGTGTGTACTGCAACATACCCGTGTTACTTTCTGTACAATTTTGGCTAGATCCTTTGTCATTTCATTGCATCCATTGCTACAGGGCATCAGCAAGGATCTTCAGTAGAGAAACTCCAAGTTCTATTTCAGTTTTAAGATGATATGACTCTATGAACACAAAAGTGTTCAAGTCTCAGTTTTCAACTCTGAGTCAACTTGTGAAAGGATATAAATGACCTTCAGTGTGAGTGTGTCTTTATATCCTGTATTCATTCCTTTTCTTTTCTTCCTCCTTATCTGCCATCCCCACTAATTCCTCAAGTTTCTTCTCCAAGTATTTCTTTAGTGTCCTGCGAATGTTTTTCATTTTCCTCCGGTGAGAAACACAAAAATAGAATCTAGAGGAAAGAACAAAGGTAATGTCAACATCAATGTCATTAGCCCCGCTCCTTTAAAAACAATTACATAATGTTTTCTTCACTTGTGGATCCCTTCCATCCATTTTCTTAAATTACAACACATCCCATCAAACTTCTATTCACTTCATTCTTGTAAATATCATAGCTCAGATTTTGGAATGACTTCTTTCCCCCTTTTCTCCATTGGCCTAAGAGGAATTTGGAGCAATATTTTTGCAAAGACCTGTTTGACCCAGTTTATTTGGAGGGAGAAAAACTCACAGTAACACTGCACTTGCCAATAGTCCAGCTTCTGTAAACAGTATCAGGAAGAGTATAATTTCTCTATTCTCAGCCTTCTTCAAATCATCGTCTGGAAAAAGAAAATGTACAGCAGTGAGGTTTGAAGAAAAGAAATAGTCACTATGGATCCATACACAGAATTGAGTCATAATTTCAGGTTTCCCTTTTTATTACTTCATATGTGCTCCTACTTTTCTTCCGGGTCTTACTATGCTTGACTCCTAGACTCTGTGAAACCCTTTACCTTGACTTTCCTTAATCTAATAACTTCTCCATATCTAGTCCAGTCTTCTCATTTCTTAGCCCTTTAATTGGTCCAGTAGTAAGTTATTATTACAGTATCATGTGTGTGTGTGTGTGTGTGTGTTTAAGTATTGGGGCTCACTCAGCTTTTTCACTGTGCCACGTGAACCATGTCTCCACTTCTGGCTTTTTGCTGCTTAATCAGAGATCAAAGCCTCTCAAATATGTCTGCTTTGAACCATGATCCTCAGCATAGTGAGTAGTTGGAATTCTAAGAATGAGCCATTGGTGTCTGGCTCATTCTGGTATCAATTTTGATTAGCTCTTTCATTTTTCTTTCTTTTTTTTTGTAACATTACCATGGGATGCATAGTACTCTCAAATATTTGGTGAATAAATTAACACTAGCCTGATCCTTGTTCTATGTCCTCTTAAACTGTCATGCCAAACTATATGTCAAATTGCCACACTAGAATATATGTCACCTCCACAATATTCTCCTCTGAAGCACTGGGAAGACACACGAAGACAGGTCCAACAATCAAGAATGGGTCCTTCAGTTACAACTGATAAAAGAAAAAAAAAATCAGAAGAGAGATGTCCCAAGGCTCTACCCCTAAAATATGGACTAGATCTCTGATATTGCCAGGAATCTTATAGGGTTATTTCTGTTACTCTAAATCCATTCTTTTCCTAATTATCAAGTTCCTTAAAAGGGCATAACCTATAAATTAAATTGTATCTCTGAGGAAGAAGTCGAAATAACAAGACCTTGCTTCTAATGGGTTAAAGGGTTGGGAAGTATGCTTCAGGAGGCCTCTAAACATTTTCTAAGTCTGTAGAGTACATAAGGTTTCCCAAGTTACGTTTTGTAATTATATATGCTAAAATTTCCCCGTGTAATCAAAGCTCTAGGGATTGGGTCCTCTTTGTAATGGGAGAGACAAGCCATAGATAGAGCAAGGGAAGTGGGAAAAATGGACCGAAACTTAAAAGCGTCATATGCACTATACTCACTGCAATCTTCTGAACAAGCTAAAAGAGAATCAGAAAGGGCTGATGAGTTTAAAATCAAGTCAGGGCATACCATATTACACCCCATTAGTCTTTTCTTACCCATTCAGTCCCAGCTACCCCGCCACCCACGCTAAATACTTCCATTGGCATTCCTCCTCTCACCCACTACTTCTATTCCCATCACATTTTTTCAGTGTTGTTTGATAGAAATTTTGCATTACCAACTTCAGAGAAGATCGTTAATTTTTCTGTCAGCTTAGATTCCAGCTTTTTGCGCATCTCGAGAAACTGGCCTTGATAGATAAAGACCCCTAAAAAATGGGGAGGATGTAGGAAATTGGGGTGACCCTTCTTTTCAGAATCGTTCTTTGGCCTTGTTCTCCCCATCCAAATTTCTTCTACTGGATTGGCCAATACGAACTTCTGAGAGTCAAACAATACCTCACCTTTCCATGTTTCATTGCCGATTTTATAAAATTCATTCTTCAGCCATATTCTCAAGTTGATGACAGTTTGAACAGCTGAAGAAGAAGTGGAAAGGTATATGTGGGGCAAAAAATCGTATCTGTGGAAGAAATTATGTGGACCCAGGTGTTCCCTTCCCTGCCCCCCCTTCTCCTTTTTAACACCCAAAAACTCTCAGGGACTCAAGCTGCCCTCACCCAATACCCGAAGCATCTTGTTCCTGTGGACGACCTTGAAGCTTAAATGGGTGATCTCTTTAAATTGCCGTTCAAGCAGTTGAGTTCGATCAGGGACTTCTGTGGGTACCATCGTTGTCAGAATGACCCTAATATCCTCTATGAATTTTGGGTCACAGTCCAAACAGCCTTTGACCCCATGGAAGGCAACCAGGGACAGTGGCAGGAACAGGAATAACCACAGGTCACCCATTTCCTTGACCCTATCCCCAACAACAGGTTGCCCGGGCAACTAGTTTACTTAGTTCCTTTTCCTTCAGAAATCCAGGTAGGAGAACTGTGTTCTGGATGCTCTGAGGCTATCTTTCCCTCCCTTTCCATCTCACTCTTAGGGAATGCCATGTTTCTGAGGATCTCCAGTTGTTTTCTGAATTTTATCCTTCATTCCAGAGAGAGAGAACTGTCTGCTGGGGAATAGTTACCTTGAATTCTGAGTATGGAACAAACAGAAAGAAAGAATCCTTGAACTCACAAAAGCAGAGTTCTGTTCAGGGAGATCACTCAAAAAAAATACTTTCTTGCCCAGCACCACATAACCCCAGCTACTCAGGAGGCAGAGATAAGAGGATTATGGTTCAAAATCAGTCTAAACAGGAAAGTCCACGAGACTCTAAACTCCAATTAACCACTAGAAACCTGGAAGTGGAGCTGTGGCTCAAGTGATAGAGCTCTAGTCTTGAGCACAAAAGCTCAAGAATAGCATCCAAGCCCTGAAATCAAGCTTTAGGTCTATCACCAAATAACTGACTAACTAAATAAATACTTTTAAATCTCTGTGTCTTTAGTAGATTCCCATACTCCTATCCCCTCAAGTAATGTATCAACACAAAATCTCACAGGTCTTTGGAGAAAGGTCAATCCAAACTCACTGTTTCCTAGGAGGTAAGAGAAGCCAAGGAAATCCAGTTGGCTTAGGGTCGGTCACACTCCCTATCGGTAGTAGTATTATTGGAATTAAGGAGTGATGTGCAGTCATTAATTGAATTAATTAACTAGTCAGGCTACATTTGTCTGTGGGGTGATTCTTCCAGACATACTTTGTAACATTTTGATAACCTTCTTCTAAGAATCTCTGTTAGCAAAGCAATTTATAAATACAATATATCACTGGGTGCTGGTGGCTCATGCCTTTAATTCTAGCTACTCAAGAGGCTGAAATCTGAGGATTGTGGTTCAGAGCCAGCCTGGGCAGGAAAGTCCATGAGACACTTATCTTCAGTAAACCACCAGAAAGCTGGAAGTGGCGTGGTGGCTTAAGTGGTAGAGTGCTAGCCTTTAGCTAAAGAGCTGAGTGACCGCATTCAGGCGCTGAGTTCAAGCCCATGACCGACCAAAATATAAATAAATAAATAAGATAAATAAATACAATATATCTCCATCAATGTTACCCCTTTCAACATTCTCCCCCATCCCTCACCTCTCCTTCCTTCACTCTTCTTATTTTTTAAGATATACACTGGATTCTTATCTGCATTTCCCCCTCTCCTCCTCTTTCCCCTTGACCCCAGCCCAACCCTTTCAAGTACCCATTTCCTAGTGTTTTATTTTGCTGCCTTTGCCTTTGCCTACACTATATGAAATCTTGCATGCCAGGTTTGCCCAATATTCAGATTTCCTACCAGTTTCACAAGGCTAGAACTGGTAATGATGAGACAATAATTTTCCTCTCTTAGACTAACACATTCATGACTGGAAAACATCTTCTACCTGCTGATCACCTATGACCCCTCAGTCACCTAGGGCTATGAAGTAACATAGGCAACATCCCCCCCATTTCTGTATCCTAGTTTTGGAAATAAACAAACAAGGATTAGAGGTAAGGAATTATCATTCTTTAAAAAACTGTTAACTAAATAAATACTGTGCTTAAATTACCAGATATAATTAGGCTTATGAAATTGTGCTAATACTGTTTTTATTTTCTCTTTTTTCCCTTTTCTTGGAGTTTATTTCATTGAATTCTATTTTTTTATGAAATGATGTTTCTTTTAATGGAACTTTTTCTTTCTTTATTGTGAAAATACCGTACACAGGGGTTACAATTACCTGGGAAAGATAATGAGTACATTTCTATCAAGCATTGTTGCCTCCTCCTTTGTTTCCCCTTCCCATCCCTTTCCATCATCCCTCCCTCCCCCTCACCCCACCTGTTTTTCGACATAACTACCTATAGCCATCTAATCTTCGATAAGGGAGCTAAAAAATAGAATGGAAGAAAGACAGCCTCTTCAGTAAATGGTGCTGGCAAAATTGGTTAACTACTTATAGAAAACTAAAGCTATATCCTATATATCACCCTGCATCAGAATCAACTCCAAATAGATCAAAGACCTTGGAGTCAAAGCAGACACTGAAAACCTAGGTCTCCTTCACACAGGCTGAAATTTTCTTAATAGAGACCCAGAAACATAGCAAATCAAAGAAAGGTTGGACAAATGGGATTGCATAAAATTGCAGAGCTTCTGCATGGCAAAAGACATAGCTAGCAAGATCAATAGAAAGCCCACAGATTGGGAGATCTTCACTAGCCATACAACGGACAAGGGTCTCATATCTATAATATACCTGGAACTCAAAAAATTTATTTTCTCTTGAATGAGATGTGAGATGAAATGTTCAGAGAAAAAAATCTAGACTAAATATAAAATATGGAGAGTTGTGTTTATTTGCATATCTGAAAGAAATTTAAATAAATGCATGACCTTAAACAACTTAATATTTATTCCTTAAGCCTGAATTGCTATTTTCACTTTACTAAAGTAGTGAGGAAAAGATTTGGGGTTATAACATGAAATTATGTACCATCAAATCCATGTCCTTTTCCAAATACCAAAATGCTTACTGAGAATAAGTAAATCTGAGGTTGCCTATTCATTGCCTTAATTATTAGTAAGAGTAGATACCCTCAAGGCCATTATTTTTGTGAGAAAAAGAA
This sequence comes from Dipodomys ordii, assembly GCF_000151885.1. Lineage (NCBI taxonomy): Eukaryota > Metazoa > Chordata > Mammalia > Rodentia > Heteromyidae > Dipodomys > Dipodomys ordii. The sequence continues at coordinate 9,328,925 of NW_012267269.1, forward strand.
TATATTTTGATTTTATTTCTCACCAGTCCGTTTTTCTTTAAGTAAATGGACTCTATGATCCTGACAATTTTGAAATGTTTCCCTACACCAAAAAATTATCTTTTTTCTTCTTCACAATTACTTGTGTAGTCATGATTTGAAGGATATTTGTATTCAACTATAACTTGTTTGACTTTGTTTAAAGAATACAGTTTCCTTTTTAATTTATATTAAAAGACATAGATGCTCATCTTGTTTCCCTTAGAAATACCAAGAGAAAAAAAGATTTCTCCTTTCCTTCCTTTAAAAAAATAATGAAAAGTATAAAACCTACTAGGTGAACAATATCTGGCCAATTTGAGCTTGTGATCTGTGCCTGCTAGTGTTTTATACTTCTTATATGTGTGATCTTAAATCCTCATGCTCAGAGGTTGGTACTGTTACTTACCTCTTACTTCGGGGCTAGAGGCTTAGACTGTTTCTATGTTTTCTATCAGATCTCAGAATTCTCCATTCTAACAATTTTGCTGATTCCCTACTTATGTTCTTTTAACCCTGATGTTCTTACTTTTTATCTACCAAATGAAAACAAAAGAAAAGCATCTTACCTGTGACTAACAAACTGGTATATTTCTGAGAAACTGATGGTGTAATTTTGGCCTGACAAATAGAAATATATTTTTCTAATTCTGCTCTTGTTGAGAGCGATTTCTCTGAAAATCACAGGGTCCGGAGGAGAGGGAAAGTCAGTATGGTTTTACTTTCATGATATGGACCCTCTAAAAACTATTTTTAGTGATAATTCCTTTTCTTATAAGACTTTGGACTTTTTTTCTACTTGCATATTTCTGTCTGAAATTTTGATCAGATAAGTATCCTCTTCATTTTAATATGTTAAGAAAAATTTCCCATGTAATTCAGGTAATTTAACCAGAATAAAACTTAAGCATGTATGATTTTTCTATAAAAGGGCCTCAACAAAAGTAGTTGTCTTTTACATATTTACCACCCTAAAATGACACAAGAATACAGAACTGGACCAATAGTGAGGCAGGAAGCTTTCAGTTCAGAAGAGAAAAGATGGTCATATTGGGAAGGATCATTATATGTGGTTCCTGGAATTGATCTACACAGAAGACATGGGCTTCCCATCACTCCTGGGCATGGGGTGATTCTACCTGAGACTGAGACAGCTGAACTGGGAGTCCCCAGCTTTACAGAGCTATTTATAGTTTTCACAGTATAATGAGATTAAGGTATCTGTTTTAACTGTTCCCTAATTTTCTGCCAGCATAATAACTGATATATATTCATTTTCTTTATTGAAGTGTGATTAATCTACTATTATCTATGTTAACCAGGAAAAGACTTTGAAAATTCCATATTCTATAAATTATTAAGTTATTTGTAACAAAATTTATTCACTGAAGTAGCTTTCTAAATAGTAAGGTAGACATTTTCAAGGAAAAAATAAATAAAATGTTTTTTTCCAGTTGTAACTATTTACAAATTTCTCCATAAATTCTCTGTGAAATTCTCTCTTATATTTTAAGAAAAGACCTTGATGAAGAGTGCATTGACTACTTTTCATTTATGCCAAATTTAGTTCTACATCTGAAGGGCATCTTCAGTAAATTGGTCATACATTATCTCATTTGCAGTCTTAGTTTTATGAGCTCCCATAAAGCAATTACCATATATACGTTTTACAATAAATGAACAAATGAAGTGCTTGCAAACAATATGGAAAAGTCAATAATTAATTTTAGATTTCCAAATGTATCAGAGACACTGGAGCTTTCTTTCCTTTTCAAAAGAGACACTTTCTTTGTTAGGAATATGCAAGCATGTTAATTCATTACTGTGTGCTTTCTCCTTTTTCCAAAGCTTGTCCAATGCCTAATTTATGGATGAGACTGAGAGCTGTTTAAACAGATAATATGCCTCCTTCGTGAGAAATACCACCCCTTTATGCTCCATTAAATTCAGCCGTTGACTCTATAAGCTACCTACCAATTATTTCTTTCCAGAACAGCAGCATAACACGGTTTTTCTTTTTCTTCCCCCCCTCCCCACAAAGGACAACAGATTATTGCAGGCTGCTATCAATCTTCTCTACATAGTGCATGGGACACTAGAGAGAAAACAACTGAATTGCTATTTTAGCATTTTCAAAATGCTACGTAAAGAGGAAATAAAAAGATATTTCTCTGATTGTTGAACTTCTATATATTTTTTAAACCTCCCAAGGATAGAAAAACACCTTAAGTTAATCAATGATGTTCTGATGTTTGAAGCTGTGTCCGTGGATGAATGCACCTGGTTCACCTTTGTTTTCCCAGCATTGTGAATGGAGAATCTGCATAGTCAACTGCACAAAATATTGAATGAAAAAGTGAATGAAAAGGTTTATGAACTGTTCAAACAGATTCTTTCACAACAGTCATTACTGAGTGTCAAAATAATGGCAAATTAAAAAGTAAAACCAGACAAATATACCACAGATCCAGCATACCATAATATAGACTGGAATATAATAGATTGGCAATGAATTATTTTCATAGGGATGAATTATTCTAAGTAACAGAAATTATCAAAAAGCTACTTCTACTAATATTGCCCCCCTGTATTAAAATCTAAGGATAATTAAAAAATTAGATTTAATGTCAAAAGTATTTAAAGCCTAAAAGTATTTAGGCTTTACATATTTAAAGCCTGTTATGTTTCACTTTTAGCCCTTATTGTTTGGGAGAAATCATGCTAAATACTATCAATAGTAGGCAGATCTAAATAAAAATATCCACTAGGGCATATGATCAATCACAAGGAGGGGTGATGTTTTAATTTTGTTTTTTTTTCTTTTTTATGTATTTAGTATTTTTTGTTTTCTTTTTCACCCAGTATTTATTTTCATTGTGTAGACATTTCTATAGAGACAGATATAGCTATAGCTCTCTATATAGATTTATATGCATATGTTTGTTTTAGTCTTTTTTTTTGAAATGGACAGTTCTCTGGCTTCTGAATAGGTGTTTTCCTCTGATACAATGGAAGTGGAAACTTTCCTGGCATTGAGCACAGAGCAAAGTGTAAGACTAGAAGAGGCTTTGGCCAAATAGTACATTTCATTCTTCAAGAAACTATATATAATAATGGGTATGGAAGCTATTCACAGTGTGAGGGATCTGGCACATATTAATGGAAGAATTTTTGGAAATGACATTTCCTTCTTCTTCCTCAGAGGAAAACTGGTCCCTTAGGACTAGATGCAAAAATGTGAACAAAATGTGACTGTTGAGCTGTAGTTGCCAGGATTGTGTTGGAGTTGTCCTTTAACTATATATGGCTCCTGAGGGACAGCACTCAGGCCCAGAGTTCAAGCTCCACAACCAAAACAAAAAGCAAAACAAAAAACAAACAAAAAAAAACTATGTATGGCTCATGACAGGTGATTCTGTTCCAATCTTGCACTTGGAGACATCAGACTGGTAGCCTAGAATGGACCACAGTAGGAATCTTCTTTCTTTTTCTTTCTTCCTTTCTTTCTTTCCTTCTTCCTTCCTTCCTTTCTCTCTTTCTCTCTTTCCCTCTTTCTTTCCTTCTTTCTCTCTTTTTTTTCTTTTTCTTTCTTTTTGTCAGTCTTTGGGGCTTGAATTCTGGGTGCTGTCCCTCAGATCTTCAGCTCACGGGTAGCGCTCTACCTCTTGAGCCACAGAACCACTTTTGGTTTTTATTTTTTCTGAGTGGTTTATTGGAGATAAGAGTCTCATGGACTTTCATGCCCGGGCTGGGTTTGAACTTCAATCCTCAGATCTCAGCCTCCTGAGTAGCTAAGATTACAGGCATGAGCCACCCGTACCAGCTGTAGGAATGTTTCTATCACAAAAGTTCTGTGCACTATAAATGAGGCTTCTTGAAATCCCCTTCTCTTTCCTTCCCTTATTTAATTTTTCAAGAGCCAGTGTACCAGTGTTAACACTAACATGGGTCACTTGTTAAGAGCTCATAGTTGCCAAGTGACAATGATTTATACCTGTAATTTTAGCTTCTGAAAAGTTTGAGATATAAAGATCATGGTACAAAGCCAGCTAAGATAGGAAAGTCTGTGAAACTCTTATCTCCAATTAACCATCAAAAAGCTGGAAATGGAGTTGTGGCTCAAGTGTTAGAGTGCTGGTCTTTAGTGAAAATGCTGAGGGACAAGTATCTAGTCAATGAGTTCAAGCCCCAATTCTGGTACACAAAAGAGTCCACTATATAGAAACATCATGAAACCAGTGGAGAGCCAACAAGACTGATATAATTTGAATTATAGATCCATCTTAACTTGAAACTCAACGTACCTCTGCAGTTTTCACCTAAGTGAGCGTATAACTTTCCTACAAAATAACAGTTTTATATTTATAAGGTTATGTCTTTGTTGCTTTGTATGTCCCTCCCATGGTATAACCCCTGCTTTCACTATATATGATGTTGGTATACGTGGAAGGGAAGGGAAAAAACAAATCGTTAAAACAGGGATACATGAGGACCCATTGCAACAATGAAATGTACAAGTCGTTATGTCGAAAAACGAACTTTACAATTTTGGTGGGGGGGATGGGAGGAGGATGCGAAGGGATGGGAAGGGGAAACAAAGGAGGAGGCTACAATGCTTGATAAGAAATGTACTCATTATCTTGCCCATGTAATTGTACCCCCTCTGTACAGTATTTTCACAATAAAAAATGAAACAAAACAAAATAACAGTTTTATGGCCAATGTACATTTTTCCATGAAGATATTATATTCTAAATTAGCATTATTCTAACTGCATTCTTAAATGCTAATTGAGGTTACAGAAAAAGGGAATATGTGTGCTAGGAATCTTATCCGAGGGGCTGACAGATTTGAATATGAAACTCTCCTTTTCAAGGTGCATCTGGTGGGCAGGTGCTTGGGGCTTGATAATTTAGGCAGTTTAATTGTTGGAGACATGTGTTGCTTTGCAGAGGTAAAGGTTAAGTAGTTAAACAAAATATGGCATTGACCTATGCAGTGAATCTAATAAGATCTTTTCCAGAAACAATTGTTGAATATATTGTACTAAAATTAGTATTGCTCAAGTAAAATTTGTAAGGCACATCAACCTTTATGTATCTATTACTACCTATCAACTACTAAGTTGTAGACTTGAGGCAAAGCAGATAGAAAATTCCAAAATAATAATGTGACCAAATTAAAATTTCTATTTTGGCATGACTAGGGTGCATAAGAGGGATACAATTCTATTGACAATGAAATAAAACTTTTTGTGATTTTTAACAATATCTATCTATCTATCTATCATTTCAATGTGCTCAACAAAAACATTAAAGAAAGTATATGTAAGTTATGGTACAAGCAAACTGTTTATGGAAGAACATTGGTCCTCTTTTAAAAGATAATATTTATAGAAATATATTTCTTGTGAATTTGCCAAGCACAATAGCTCACACCTGTAATCCTATGTATGTAGAAGGCTGAGATCTTAGGATCATGGTCCAAATCTAGCCTGTAAGAAAATTTCAGTGAGAATCTATGCAGTTAACCAGAAAAAATTTACCATATACAATTTATCATATCCAAGTATATTTTTGTCTTTTAACATCCAGTGTTTTTACTTGTAGATTTATATGCACATCCTAAGTTATCATAAATGAGGGAAACTACCTATCTGGCTTACTCTGCTTAATTTAACTTTTTCCAGGTCTTTCCATTTCCTTATGAATAGTACAATATCATTCTTTCTGATTGAAGAGTAGAATTCCACTGTGTGAGTGTATGTGTATGTATATATATATATATATATATATATATACGTATGCATATATACATATATATATATATACATACCTATATACACATGCATACATACATGTAGATAGATAGATAGATAGACAGATAGATAGATATCACATTTTCTTGATCCTCTTGCCCATTGAGGGCATCTAGGTTGATTCCATATCTCATCTATGGTAAACACTGTTGCAATGAACATGGTTGTGCTGGTAGCTTTAGTGTGGCTTTGTTTGTGGTCTATTGAATAAATGCCCAGGAGTATAATTACTGGGTTATTTTGCCTTAATTTCATACATATACCTTGAAAGTTCTGTTAGTAATGGGAAGTGTATTGCAAAGATAAAATGTAAGATGTTTAAAGAAAATACTGGAAAAATATGATCAATAAATGTTTGAATTTTTAAAGTAGAAAATATAGTTTTCTTGCTAAAAACTGAAAAATTATCAGTATGGAGGAAAACTGGGGGTTTAAGATATTCTCAGCATCAGAGTATCATTCAATTGCTTCATAATTAGTAAATTTTCTTATTTGCTAGAGTAATTAGTTATAACATTAGATCTTGATCTCAAATCTTGTCCATGGCCTTATATACATCTGTATATGTATATCTACATAAAATATCAGGTATATATATATATATATATATATATACAATATGTACATATGTATATGTATATATACACAATATGTACATATAGTGTATATATATGTACATATTGTGTATATATATTATATATTGCACATATATCATGTATTTACACATCAATATTTATTTTATTTTATTTTTATGGTAAGGGTGATGTCAGAGGGACCACAGTTACATAAATAAGGTAATGAGTACATTTCTTGTCCAACAGTGTTACCCCTCCCTTATTTTCTCCACTTCAACTCTCCTCCTCCCCAAGTTGTAAAGTTCATTTCCAACATGATGTCTTGAGAGTATTGCTGTTGCATTGATTAACCCTTTGTCCTTTGTTTCACCATTTTGTTATTCCTCTTCTCTAAATCAGATAAATGTATATACAATAAACTTGGTACCAAAATCAAAAAGTGACAATAAGATATAAGCCAAAGGAAAAAAAAGAAAGAAACAAGAAATAACTTTACACAGTACATTAAAAAGAACAATAGCAAAGAATAATCCTCTTGTTTCCATATCTTGAAGTTCATTTCGCTTGGCATCATCTTATATGGTAATATGTACATAGCTAGTGAGCTATTGTGATCCTCTGCTAGGACTATCTTAGACATATACTAATTATTAAAAATGAGGGAAACCATGGAGTCTATGTTTCTTTGGGTCTGGCTTACTTCACTTACTATGATTTTTTCCAAGTCTTTCCATTTCCTTATGAATGGAGTGATGTCATTCTTTCTTATGGAAGCATAAAATTCCATTGTGTATATATACCATATTTTTTGATCCATTCAACTACTGAATAGCATCTGGATTCATTCCATATCATAGCTATAGTGAATAATGCTGCAATGAACCTAGTTGTGCTGGTAACTTTAGTAGGGCTTTGTTTGTGATCATTTGGTTAAATGCCTAGAAGTGGGATTGCTGTATCATACAGGAACTCTATGTTTAGTCTTCACACACCATATTCTTATGTAATAAGTTACAGAAATGTCTGTCTATACTATGAAGTTTAGCCATGATAGAGCTAAGATGTGAATGAGACTTTGCTGATCCACAAATCTATATTCTCTGTACTATTATTTCTTACTTCTAAAGTGGAAAGCAAGATTATTGTAATAGTATATATAGCTTAATGTGATTTAACACTAACAAGTGCTAATCCATTTACAGTGGCTTCCTCTGTCTTCCCCAGGGCCCAGGCCATGTGTCTCTGGGACAGATGGTGTGATTCAATGTCTTGGAAGAATAATACTGATTGATCCATGTGGGCATTAGTAAGTAATGTGAGCTGAAAGAAAAATCAGTACATCCTTGACATAGTTTAGAACATGAAACACCACTGTGCACTTATCTATTTCTCTTAAATGTATTTGTAGAAGTATGTAATGTTTTTACCTTAATATGCTGCTGATGTTTTGCATACTAGGATTACTGTAAAGATAGATTATTTCTCAAAATACAAATAGAATATTTATGTGGTAACTGTTTTTTCTATAGAAAACTACTTTCTACTATTGCTTCATTCACTGGACTAGCATTTCTCTAGTCTGTATGACATGGTAAACACTGAAATAGATGCTGAGAAAATATTAGTGAGTGAAAGAAATTTCCTGTTTCCTGCATCTTACAATCCAATTACATGGGAAATAAATAATTCAAATGAAGTTAAGTCCTGAAACACAAGAACCAGGTTTTAGAAGCGCACCAGAACTTACTGAATGGAAGCTAAAAGGGAGTTTTCTCATAATAAAAATACATTTCAGCTGAGATCATTGGTAACTAGGAATTAATGAATGTAAAGAAGGTTGACAGAATAGAGGCAGAAGTATTTGCAGAGTTGCTTAACAAAGGGGTGTGTCTTTAATTCAGGGACTTGTATTTGATTGAGTCAAAGCAAGACAATGTAATGAATTTATAGTGACAAAAGTCAATTTACATAGAACAGGTTAAAATTTTTTATCTTTGTTATCAGAACATGATAACTGCATTAAACTCACTTAAGCTGCTGTTGTTAGAAACAGATTTACTTAATGACTAGTAAAGCTTCAACTTAGGAAACATATATGGATTCATTATGTATGCAAGGAAAGCAGTAAACTATTGAGAAATAATCAAGATGAAAGACCATGATGATATTGGACCATGAAATGTGGAACTGATAGCCATGGGAGTAAATGAATGGATTTTGGATTTTGTATTATTTCAGCCTGTGAAATTATGTTGTTTTGTGTCCTAAATAAGCAGAAAAAAATGTGGATCACACTTAAGATATTTTTTCAAAATAATTAAAAAGGAACTTTCTGCAACTATATATAATTGGTATTCAAATGGGAAAAGAAGAATAAAGTTGTTTCTCAATGTTCTCTATGGTTATCAGTGAAGGAACAGTCACACAAATGGATAACACTGAATAAACAGAAGGTATAGGAAGGAAGATTTAGAGTTGTATAATACAATGTTTAGGAAATTGATCTGTGGGAGGTAAGCTGATTTATGGTCATGTCCCCTAGCTCGAGGCTAGTGTACAGTGGTGTCCTAGGCATCCCACTGAGTTGGATCATGTACTTTAAGATCCTTTTATTATTTATCGATTTATTTATTTGCTGATTCTGGGGCTTGAGCTCAGCATCTGAGCACTGTCCCTGAACTTTTTCTCAAGGCTAGTACTCTGCCACTTGAGCCATGGTGCTACTTCTGGCTTTTTCTGTGTATGTGGTACTGAGGAATCAAACCTAGAGCTTCATGCATGCAAGGCAAGCACTCTACCACTGAACCACCTTCCCATCCCCTACTTTAAGATCTTAAAGAACACTAAACAGTTGCATATAAAGGCTGGGAGGGGATCAGGAATGAGGACTCTGTGAGCCGCACTTCAAACTTTGAACTGCTTGAATATACCAGTGTGCCAACATATAGTTATAGGACAAAGAAAGTGCTAAGTGATAGTCTTCCATATATGGGTCTGGATAATGGATGTGGCTGTCCTTACCTGAGTTATTTCTCATTTGTCCTTACAGCTTTCACTCGGCACTTAGTAATAGAATAGTTGAAGAAATATATATCTCAAGAAATGGAGTATGAATAATTCATCTATTCTTGTACTTCACCCATTTTAATGATAACCTATTGGGCAAGATAATGTGCAAGATGTGGGAAATTCAAATATCATAGACACAGTTCATATATTAAAGTTTATTACAACTCAGTAAAGACAGGAAAATAGACAGGAAATTTTGACACGTAGTCTTAAATGGGAATACAGCATAGTTATTAACAATGTAAGCTACTGATTCCAATACAACTCAATTGAGAGTTTAAATTCCATCACTGTTGGATATATTGCCTGGGTTATTCTTCCACATTTATGGGAACAGCAATAATAACTGAGATACAATAGCATTGTAACAATTAGATCATTAAATGAAATGTATATCACAATGATTGAAATATAGGTGAACCACATTATTTTTGAGGTTGATTTGTATTATTATAAAATAAGGAATTTTATAATGTGATCTTTAACAGAGCAAACTTACTGGATGTGGAGTACCAGTTTTTGAAAAATATTAGGAAAAGAAGAAAAAGCAATGGAGGCCAAGCCAAAGACTGGAAGTATATAATGAAGATTTTGAGAGCTATAGAAATCCTGAGTAGTTGCAAAAGAGTCTTAAGTTTAGAACACAGGAAAATAATATTGAAAAGGGCTTTGTGTGATATCTGTATGCCTAGAAACCAGCAAGCTCCTTTATATGGGTATGGGTTAGATATAAAACCCCCATATCCTCCAAATGAGTGTAAAAAATTCTTTCTTAATTTCTGCAGTCCAGTGAGTATGGTGCCTTGTAGTAATTATCAATCAAAATATTTAATTAAAATATTTAACCAAAAGTCATCTCAGATAATGTTGTGTGTCTCTGATCTAGTGGAGTTAATATTTCAGCTCATAGGAAAGTGTCACTTTTCTAAATGTTTTTTATACATCTGGAATTAAGAGATGGTCTTTCAGTGGGACACAGGGTCTTTTGCCTTTAATACTAGCTACTCAGGAGGCTGAGAGTTGAGGACTGCAGTATGAAGCCACTCTGGCCAGGAAGACACTTATCCCCCCAAAAACATACTAAGAAGAAAAAGCCAGAAGTGGAGCTGTGGCTTAAATGGTAAGCAAAAGAAGCTTAGGGCAGTGCCTAGGTCCTTGGTCCAAGCCCCAAACTAAATGAGAAAGTCTTTCTTAGACATGGTAATAATTTCACTTTATGTTAATGCTCTTCTCTGATGGTGGAGAGGAGATCTACAGATTTTTCCTAGAAGATAGGCCATCTCTCTTTGTTTTGTTTCATCCCTTTCTAAAGATATAGTTCAGGGGGTCTGATCAGCTCAGAAAAACCTGGGGAAATAAAGCCAATTATGATCCAGGCTTCAGTCTTGTTCTCTGTAACTAGTGAAGACAAATTCCTACATGAGTTCAGTGTAGCCCACCCCAGAGAATACCCTGGAGTGTGAAACCCAAGTCCAGCTTAGGTAAATGCATTCTTTTACTGTCTGCTCTACTAGGTGAATATGTTTCCCCAGTGCCAGAAATAAGAGTAGTTGTATGTACTCCAAAGTCTGTTTTAATGGTCCTAGGTCTCTGCTATATTCCCTTAAAATATGTTCATAGATACCACCATTTTATCATGATTTCTTCCTTCACGTGTAGTTATTGTGAGGATTGGATGCACTCTTATTTATTGCTTTGGACATGATTAGTAATGCCTATTCACTTAGACCTAGCCAATTGAGGAAGATAAAAAGGGAAGAACATTGGATTCTTTTACTTCCTACAACATTTCTTACTGCTGTGCAGAAGGAAAAGGATATAGATTTACTTCATTCCTTATCTCTTGGGTTTATGTGAAAACCACAAACTTGGTGAAGAATAATAAAGCTCCCATGTTTCTATTTTCCATGCAACATAATCATTTATTTATTCTAGTATAAACAGACTTATAGTAAGCTTGTCACTGTTTTTGTTCAGCTAGGAATTGATAATATCTCTAGTAACATCAAACAGACAATAAAACTACAGCTTAGGATCAATAAAGTTAATCTTTTGCTTGTTTGTTTTTGTTAGAAGAGATTTTTTTTCTTGAGCTATGTACTATGGAGATGATGTAGGAAGGCAGGGACTGGAAGGACTAAACGGTGGCTTCTTCTACTTTGATGAAATATTGAGGATTTCCCTTTGTTTTCAGGAAGTGAATGTTGATGACCTCATTGATATTATGTCTAAACTTTGGGCATAAGGTCAAATCATGAGCATCAGAGCTGCGGCACTTCTTTCCTGAGTTCACTAGAAACAGGTCATTCCCCAGATCTGTGTGCTTGATCCTTTATTATTAAACGTTTGTTTCAGTGAATTACTTTATGCCTAATATCAGTTTATGCCTTAAATCTTTTCTCTTTTAATCAACCAAGATAAAAAGAAAGCTAGACTTGTGTGCATTTGATTCTTGAAAAGTGCTCTTTACAGATATCAGAATAAATATATTCACAATAAATAAAACTATTAAACTTTTTGTTAGGCTGTACGATGTGTGCTACAAATCTGTATGGTTGTATTTATGTATTTCCTGCAAATTCTAACCCACAAAACCAACTGTCTTTAGATAAGTCTACCAGGACTTATCCTACTTATATCTCAAAGTTAGTCATATCAAATTTTAATCCCTTAACAACCAACAATTGTTATCCTCCTGTAGTAGCTAACCTGCTTGATAAGCAGAATTATCCATATTCCTTGCCAGTACACTTTTTTTTTCTTTTACTCATGTGACCCAGTAATACATGTGTGTGTCTTTTAGTATGCTTGATGCAGCCTAGGCATTGGTGCTATTTTAGTTAAGTCCAACAAAATTATCTTTCCTCTTGTTCTAATTGGGCTGTTACTCAATGAATAAGTATCTATTATATATGTATATTACTTACGCATGCATATATATGTGTCATCAATTGCATATATCATCTTTCTCTATGTTTATCATAGATACAACATGTTTTTATTGGCTTTAAAGTTCATGAATTTCATTGTTCTTACTCTTTCATCATTATTTTTAGTTTTGTGAAACTAACCATTTATTGGGTTTTCAGAGATACGTTAATGAGTTGAGTGAAACAGGAGTTACCCAAGGTCATTTACTTGGAATTCCCTGTTTACCTCTTTCTATTCAGTGATACTATCCTCCTCCTGATATTGTTTGATTTTATCTTCCGTTCTCATTGAGTACTTGTTTTTTGTCTTTCACACACTACTGAAAAATTTTTCTTCTCTCCATTCTGGTGATTTCTTGATTCCAGTTTCTTTGTTGTATGTTAATCCTCCTCAGCAGTGTTGTGCCCCCAGTGCATGGTATTTTCATGTGTAAATACTCCTAGTTTAGCCAAATTCAAACACATACAATGACACCACTGAACCCAGAGCTGTAAAAAATGGTACTGTCTACTCTTATAAGCAAATATCATGTCAACTGATCTATCTTTAGCACACTGTAAGATCCTGGGTAAGAGATAAACCAAGTGTCAGTAAATTTCCCTCTCTAGACCCAACTTGGAAGGAGAGCTTCTTATTTTTTTATTATATTTTAAAATCTGATCTGCTCTTCCCAGATCTGAGCAGTAGAGAAAAGGAGTGAAGCAATATACCAACCTTCCAAGGTCATGTGCTCTGTCCATTCTGTACTCATCATCTAGGAATTCTTGCCTTTCTACATTTTTTTTCTACTAAGCATGGTCAGAAATGTTCTAACACATTTTTTTTATCAAGATGAAGTTCTGTCTTGAAAATAAGATGTGCTTACACATACCTTTATGTTTTAGTGTTTATCTTTAAAGATTGAGAAAAAACTTTGATAGGAAAGAACAGACCTTAAATGTACAATCCTATGATTTTGGACAAATGATTAGTATAATGCATAAAAATCCTTCAATGTACAGAAGTATGTAGAATAGAGATCACTTATTTGTTTTTACAAAGTACCTTCAGTTAGATATTTCTAAGGTGTGTATTGCTATTTATATATTAATGAATGATTAGCATAGCAACTTTTTTTTCTAGAACATCAGAACCTTATTTTTATTCTAATATTTGGGACCTACTGTTGAATGAATTAATGTGTTGCTGAGTTTCTCCTTGTTCAATATTATTGTCTCTTCTAGCTGAAGATGACTATTTGTTCTACCAGTTTTGAGTTTGTACAGATTTGACTCTACTATTTACATGATCATTCTTTTGTAACCTTCATTGTCAGGAATTATTTGAAATGCTTAGAGGAAAAATGGTACTGAATAAACCCAGTAAATTAAAATTTCAGACAGTATTTAATGTGAAACTTCAGATTATTAGCCGAGAGTAATATAAACAAATGAAGGGCCCTATTAGCCATTACATTTAAGACACCACATTTAAATGGTCACATATAGTAAACTATAAGCCTATTTAAATGAAAGGTGAAAAATTTTCCAGATTTCTAACAGTATTGCTTTAAAAAAATCTCTCTCTCTGTAACTATCTATCTATCTATCTAAAGAAAATTTGAAGAAAAAAGGAGTAAAGTAAAAAAAAATTAATATAAGGAAGTTTTTTGTTGCCAGTCCTGTGTCTTGAACTCAGGCCTGGGCCCTGTCCTTGAGCTTTATTGCTCAAAGCTGGCACTCTACCACTTGAACCACTGATCCACTTTCAGCCTTTTTGGTGCTTAATTGGAGAAAAGGGTCATATGGACTTTTCTTGCCTGGGTTGGCCTGGAATCATGATCCTCAGATTTCTGCTACCTGAATAGTTGAAACTACCAGCATGAGTCCTGGCCCCAGGCAATTGTCCTTTCTTTTATCTTCAGGTAAATGAACTATACAGTTTCTACCACATTCCTCTTTAATTCTAAAATATCCATGATTCCAAGAACAGTTTATCTCTGCAATAAGGGTTGTTTTGTAATACCATTTACCAAATGAAGTTTGAAAGTACTATGTGTTTTCTTTTTTTTTTTAATGTTTTTTACCTCCTCCTTTGTTTTCCCCCTACAATCCCTCCCCTCCCCACCTCCACAACTCCTTCTCCACACCCAAGATGTAAAGTTTGTTTTCTACATAGTGTCTTGTATATCTCATTGTTAAAATGGGAATTTTCTTATATAGTGATTTTTCCCCTAAAATTAGCCTCCATTAATTTCATAATCACCTAGACCTCATTTCTTATATTTCTAGAAGGAAAAAAAGATACAAGTAAAAATTCATTATTTTACATTTACTTTACTCTTTCCTTGCATTTATTTTATCCATAAATAAGATAAATACTTCTTGAATTAGACTCTCACCTATTTCTTTGTAGCTCTGAGTAGTTATCCCTTTGTGATTTATCGTTAAGTGTAGGTAATTTCAGTACTAACTCTTCTCTTTAAAGCATGAATACTTTTTGGTGTAAATTCCTCAAGAATCATTTTTTAAGAGACAGAGATGTGAACATCTGTCCATGTTCCAATAGAACAAATCCGCCTAAATAACCTTTCTAACACAAAGTTCAGTGAATACATGCGGCCATGATTTATATCTGAGGGGTTTTGTTTTGTTTTTGCAATAAGAGCCATCCTCTTACTGTATTATCAACAACTGCTTGCATTGCATTAATCAGACCTTAATTAACAAGGAAGAAAGGTGATAATTTACATTTATTTCAAATTGACACATTGTACTTTATTTAGCAAATGAGACCTGTCAGGCACTGCCTGTGATGCTTAGATTGAAGACAGAGTGTCGAAAATATGTCTTCCACCTGCCTGTGCCTTTGTAGGAGGGAGCTTCCAGTGTGTTTACACGGGGATCATTAGACGCACCTCATGCTAAGCTTCCATGAATCTTTGAATAAGAAATGCTCAAAGGTCATCAGGTATGAAATATTTTATAATGACACACTGCCATAAGGCATGAGAAGCTGTGATTTATTCTCCAAAGTAAGCTCAAAGCGGATAAAGGATAAAAAAAATGCACCAAGCCTCTGAATCATGCCAGATTGATCTAAAACAGAATAGGAGGTTTGTGACTGTAAGCATAGAGGGTAAAGCCAATTTGCTACTAGAAATTAAAGTAAAACTGATTTAACAGTTGTACAACATTAAAGTACCTGGAAAGATTAGAATTTAGATTAGATTTAGATTACCATGCTATAAAGTGAGTGGTATAGTATATCCCAAACCAGAGCTTGTCCTTAAAAAAATACTGGCTTTACTTCCCATTTTGCTATGGTTAGCTCTTCAGCTGTTGAAAACAACTTAGCAAGAGTCACTTTCTCTTACGATTTTAATCCCACAGAGTTTCAGTTTCTTTCTTATCAGAAGTCATCAGCTTGGGAATATTATCATCCTTCTCTTCCTTGATACCTTGGAATCAGTAGAATTCTCAAAGTACAGATTACTGGAGCAATCACTTGTGCCTGTTCTCTATATAAAATTCTTAAGCTTCATGTAGGATTGGTTTGAGTTCCCTGTCTAGTTATTTTAAGCATAAATGGTAACACATTCATTCTTCTAGTTTTATTACTTTTACTTTCAACAGGCTCCATATATATGCATTTATTTATTTATTTATTTACAGTAGGTATTTACTTTGTAGTTATTGTGACAGACATCCCAGAGCTGCCTTATCCATTCTGATCATTTCACAATAACAATGCAGTGTGAAGATTCTGTAAGATTACTATGAATGACCGCTCATTATCTCTATCTTGTGAATTATAAAATGTGAGGCAGGGCTAAAAATTACGGAATTGTCAGAGATCAGTTAAAGCATACATTTTAGGATCCCATTGAACTTCCTAGTTTCTAATGAATCAGGATTGAGAGCTATTGATTCAGATGAGAGTTGTAAATATTTTTATGGCTGTCCAATTTCTGAGTGCATACATGTGAATTTGTATGTATGTAGGATTGTAGCTACATTAATAAATAGTATTCAAAAATAATCTTTGTCCTTTACCCTGATTATATCCAGTCAATTATATTTTTCATTAGTTTGAGCAAAAATTTTTTGAGTTAATGTTCCTATTCTTCCACTCTTCATTAATACTCTTTCTATCATAGTACGCCTTATACTGCTTGGTTATTCATAACCTACACTTTAACTTAAAAACATCTATTTTTATGGTGCATAAAAATGATTATAAATCTAAATAATAAATATACCTTTAATGTAATGCATAAATAATTTATCATTACAACACTTTTGGGGCAAGACTGTATCTATATGTAATGATAAACACTATTTTGATTAATAGGTTAAATTGCTCTTTTCTTTTAATTCACTTTTTCTATATTAAATTTATTAACAAATACTTCAAAATTTAATTAATGTTTAACATGGAAAATTGTGTTTGGTAATTGGTTTAATTTTTTACTAATTGGTTACATATTAAATCCTCATTTTCATAGAACACTGCTCATTATCAAGAATAATAATTCTAGCCAAGAAAATATTCATCAACATAGTGGAAGCTTTCTGTGTAACTTAATAAAAGTTAACTTTTATTTAATTATTTCTTGCTAGAATAATTTCTAAATAATTTTCATTTTGATTGAATTATTTATATTTAATCAAGCAAACTACCAACTATCTCTACCTTCCATTTTGATGTAAAGGATTGCAATACATCATGCAGTACACAGAGTATCTATCTATGTATCTATCAGTCTACCTATGTTTACATGTACCTTCTCTATATGTGAGTGACTATATGTTTACCTTTATGATATTTTTTCTTCTTCACACTGAGATAATTAGTGCCCATAAATGTCTTCTTTGTGTGTGTGCCAGTATAGGTAGGGGCTTGAAGTCATGGTTTTGGTGCCATACATTAGTTTTTTTGCTCTCCTTCGGCGTGTGTGTGTGTGTGTGTGTGTGCGCGCGCACGCACACGCGCATGTGGTTCATTAGAGATAGCATCTCATAGACATTTCTGCCTGGACTAGATTCAAATCATGATCTTGGGTTGTAGCTGCCTCCATTATTAAGATTACAAGGAATGAGCTACTGGTACTCAACTCACATAATTGCTTTTTGATTGTTTAATCACATCTAGTGGTTCAAAGTAAAAAAAACACTACTTTATCTTGTCTTTAAATGCTACAAACATATAATCAAATCCTATGATGATGGGCTTATTTCTTTTTTTATTATTTATTTATTTATTTTTATTATTTTTATTTTAATGAAAAAAATCCGGTCGTGGGGCCTGAACTCTGGGCCTGGGCGCTGTCCCTCAGCTCTTTAGCTCAAGGCTAGAGCTCTACCACTTGAGCCACAGCGCCACTTCCAGCTTTTTTCTTTTTTTTGCTTATGTGGTGCTGAGGAATTGAACCCAGGGCCTCAGGCATGCAAGGCAAGTGCTCTACCACTGAGCCACCTTCCCAGCCCCTGATGGGCTTATTTCTTAATACATACTAAGACCAACAAAATTTATAATTCAAGGCAAATAATTCTATTTTGCTCAAACTTCCCTATGACCACATCATGAATTCATCAGCATAAAGGTTATATTTTATTCAAGCATTTTAATTTTGAAGAAAGCCAGTTTCTTGTTTCATGAGACTTTAGTAGGTTCAAAGGTTTGCATTTTAGTTTGTGTTTTCAGTCTACATTAATTTAAACAAATCATTTTATATAATAAATTCATATTTTCAAAGGCAAGCAGTATTTATCTCATTTTACTGATTTCATTTATTCTAGAGAAACAAGTTTTTGATTTCTAGGAATTTTCTTGTAACATTATTGCTTTTTCTTTTATTGTCATCCTATGTTATTTTGCTTCTAAAACCTATACAGATTTAGATCTTCCATTTTTATATCATATTTTGATGTTTATTTTTGAAATATTCCTGTGATTTTGTAGATTAAACTTGCCAGTGAATGTTTTACAAATTCATATTTTTTAATCTTTAAGTTCTCATGCTTCTGTTTTGAATATGCTTTTGTAAAGTTTATCCATTTTATGGCTATCTTGTTATATATCTTCTTTGAAGAGGCTATTGTTTTAGCCATTTGGAGGGACTGAGGCTTGAATTGGAGCCTTACACTTCATATGGAGGTATTTTGTACTGGAATGACGTAACAAACCCTTTTACGTGGATTATTTCTGTGAAAGGGTCTCACTTTTTGCCCAGGCAAGCCTAAGCTATTGTGCTTGCCTTTGCCTATGTGATGATAGATAGGTACTGCTGAGATTGCCCCTTGTTTTTCCACATAGCATGGGATGACAGACACAAATCAACGCGTCAACCATTAGTTGAGATGGAGTCTTAGTACCTTTTTAACACACAGCCTGCTCTTGAACTATGACCTCCAGATCGCCAAGTAGCTAGGATTATAGGCTTGGACCATTACGTGTGGCTAGTTTTTTACTTTTTTTTTTTTGGTTACATGTGGGTGGTTACATTTGGTTACATACAGTTGTGTATGTTATTTTTTATGCATGTTATTTTTTAAATTTATTTTAGGTAACCTCTTTCACATAAGGCTTTTTCCTGCCTGGAAGCTTTATTTGGGTACATTTAACTTTCAGGACAGTGAAACTCTTCAATATGATGGCAGGTTTTTGAGTTAGCTTTTAATGTGGACATTCTAATTTCAGAATGAATCTCTCTGGGTGTCTCTCTCCCTCTTTCCCTTTCTCCCTCTTCCCCTCTCCCTTCCACCTCTCCTTCTCTCCCTCTCTCTCTTTCTCTCTCCTCCCCTCCCTCTCTCCCTCTTTCCCTCTCCCACTCTCCTTCTCCTTCTCTCCACCAAGTACTATTGTGTTTCTTGTAAGAACTCTTCCAGTATACCTTCTGGGTGTATGCTTGTTGGATGGAGAGATTGTTTCAGGTGTTATTGATGGGAATTTACACCTACCTGCCAGGATTCTCAGAGCAGATTAGAGAAAGCCTAAATAACATGTTGCAATTTTGCATATAGTTGTTCAGTCCCTCCTTCTGTTTACATACTTCAGTGGGACTCATGGCCATCAAGATACAGGTTCCCCATTTCAAGGAGGAAGAGATGGGAAGAGGGTCCCTTGGCTTTCCCTTGTTCCTATCAGCATTTAAATTACTATTTCATCTGCTTTGTTAGGCCTATTAAAACATCTACAATATGCTTTTTTCTGCCTTCCAATAAATGGAAGGAAGAGGCCTGCTGTTTTCCATTCGTTTACCTTGTATCCTTCTTTTTACAATAGCTTACCATTCACTTTGACAGAACCTAGAGAGGGAGATGGGGTATCTATCACTAAGCAAGCACATTTGTGGACTAGAAGTATCATTTCTTAATTATGTTAACTAGACTGTAATCTGCATGAAGTGAGGATGTGTAGCTACCTTATGCTCAGTCCCACAGCCATGGTTTACCACAGGGTCAGGTACACAACTGGTCTTCAATAAATGCATTATATAAATGAATAATTGAACAGAATCTTCAAAAAGTACCCATGAAATATTTATAACTCTATTAAGCAGGGTCCTCCAATCCAAGGGAGTATGCAGTGCGATGTGTTTGAAAGCATGCAGTGGCATTCTGTTGCTCTGGCAGAGTGACATGGACAATTACTATTTAACGATCAGGTTCCATTTCCTTAACATTAGTTGACCTCACAGCTGTTTACACTTAAATCTTTGAAGGGAAGTCTTTTTTTTTTGTCTTTTCAAGCACATATAGATTACATTTTACTTTGCATTTTTGTGATCATATTCTTAACTCTGCTAAATGTTAAGAAATGATTCTTCCTTTATTATGAAGAACATAGGAAGTCAAATAAACATATTGTTTTCTGGTTATTAACTGTGTCAGGGTAAATTTCAAATTCACTTCACATATTGGTTCTAAAAATCTGGCATTCTTAATTCTTTGGAGATAGAGATCTTGTGTTTGAACCAACTCTATACTCTTAGAAACTCGGTGTTCATGTTATCTTGGAGAAATATGCATATATGAAATATATTTGTAAAGAACTATGAATGCAGAGACAGATGAGACTGTTCTCTGTGTTGTTGCTTGTAAGATTAGATTTCCATCATATTTAATCTTATACTTCCTTGGGAATTTTGATATGAATGTGTACTTACCAGAATATTTTTTTGCCAGTCCTGGGGCTTGAACTGTGGGCGTGGACACTGTCTCCAAGCTTTTCTTTCATCAAGGTTAATGCTTTACCACTTGAACCACAACTCCACTTCTGACTTTTTGGTGATTAATTGTAGATAAGAGTCTCACAGACTTTCCTGCCCAATCTAGCTTCAAACCATGATTCTCAGCACTCAGCCTCTTGAATAACTAGAATTACAGCATGAACCACTGGCACCAGGGAGCAGAATTAACTACTTTTCAAGAATTTCAGATTTAAGCCTTTAGACAAAATGTAACTCATTATGCCTTATAAAATCTGCTATCATAGACATGTGTGAATGTGTGGCACATTAAAATCACTATATGAACAAATAGTCTTCAGATCATGTAAGAATTTCCATTCAGTGAAGGTTAAATACATTGAACTAAATAAATACTTGGAAAATGTAATACGTATGGCAAATATATTACATTTTATCTATATATTACATTATGTATTGATTATACATATATTATTATATATGTTTATAGTAGTATATGATAATACATATACATACTTTACACATATAAGATATAATATATGTACATAAGATAATATATGTAAAATATATATGCATAGTACTTATGCAATTATATATAGAAACTTACATATGTACTATATATACTTATATTACATATATAATTTATAAACATACATATGTGTGCATATATATGTGTATGATGGGTAATACACTTATTGAAATTAGGTTAATAAATTGGTGTGCTGTTAAATAAGCCCATGCTTTCTTGTTGTTTTGGAAATGCTGAAGTTCTCTTTCTCTTCCTTTGGTACAATTCAATTTGATATAAAATTTTTCTTAAAGAAAACACGATGAAGATCTTATTTCTTGAAAAAGCAGTGACAAAGTTAGACCTTATCCATTTCATCTCTAAAATTTCAGTATCTAGGTATATGGGTGTGGATAGCACAGTCTGTAAATAACCTATCTGCTTTGGCTGTGTACATGGAACCAGAATTTGTATTGCTAATCCCCGTGACTATGGCTATTCCTAATGCCTCTAGCAATCTTTGTAGACAAAACCAGTTCTCAATTATCACTCTGGTAATTGGGACTCTATTTTAGCATAAGTGAAAACCATGGGAAGCCCAAAACTTCTCTATGGCAGAGTATCCTGAAGCCTCCTCACTCTGCCCTTTCTTTATTATTTGACCTTCATTTTATTTATAAATCTTGTTCTGACTTGAGAATCTCAGACACTAAAATGCACCTTATGAACACACATTAGTCCCCATTTTAATATTTTATTCGCATATGTTAATTGTACAAAAAGGGTATGTTGTGGTATTTTCCATAAAGATTTATATTGTACCTTGATTAAATTAATACACAAAATTAATCTTTCCTTTCCCCACTGCCTATCTACCCTTTATTAACAACTTCTAGTGGAGTTTGTTGTTCTGATTTCATGGATATATATAATGCATTTATTCAACCCCTTTATCCTCTTCTTTGCTTTTCCCTCCTCACCCCCTAGCAGTCCCAAATGTTACATTTGTATTATATGTAGCATGCATAACATATATTATATATACACACATATGTATACTCTACATGCCATATATGGTATACATATATGTATACATACATATACATATATATAAATTCAATATTCTTCATATGAGGGAAAGATGCAATATTTATCTTTCTTTATTTCATTTAACATGATAATCTCTAGTTCTTTCTATATCTTGAAAATGACATAAATCTCCTGCTTATTTATGATGAAGTAATACTCCATTCTATATCTCAATTTACCACATTGTCTTTGTTCATTCCTCTTTTGATCACTAACTAGGATGATATCATATCTGTCATGACCCCCATCTTCTTATCTATTCATTTTTATGCATCCTGAGCTATTATATCCTTCCCCTTCTGTCACTGTTATTTTCCATGCAACAAACTTTTCTTTCACATTCTTCCTGAAGCTGCCTATTCTTTATGTTATTCCCAATAGAGCCTTAAGTACCAGGAAGTGACATTCTGTGTAATAGATATCAGGACTGTGTTTGTGTTTTTTTATTGGCAGGAGATTTGATTATCCTGATAAGTGGGATACCTTAGAACTGAATACAATACATAGAATCTAGCAGGCATTCATTATATCACATATTTGTTTTGTAAATATCTATAATTGTTTGTGATTTCCTTGCATTTTTTTACTTCCAAATAGAAAAGGCTATTTCTTCAATCTAGCTACTTAGGCATGTATCTGAGAACTGCAACAGGCTCCTCCTGAGAATAAATAATTTACCATGCTAATCATTGGCTTATAGCAGGAACCACAGAACTGGTTATGAATCATTAATTGTTCATGGAAATACATATGGTAGTCTGGGAAGAAAAGAAGCAGCACAGATTGAGAGTGTACAGCAGGCCCCTCTGGCGCATACTCAGACATGTTAGACTAGTAGAAAGGCAGAACCAACTCATACTGTCAAAATTCACAAAAATAACATTTTTCACTGTGATACTACTGAGTGTTTTCATTTTCTTGAGTAGGCTCACTCACTAAAAGCAAAAAAATGTGAAATTAGCAGTCCATTTTATCTACTAACAACAAAAATATACAGAAAACTCTAACCGAAACACAGCCTGAAAGTTTTATCTACACACACACACACACCACACACACACACACACCACACACACACTGTGTGTGTGTGTTGTGTGTGTGTGTGTGTGTTGTCTGGCTATGGTAGTTTTACAAATGGACACTATTAATAATAACCATTACTAAGTTAGGACTTGAGATCCTCTTCATACTAGTAAGTCAGCCCTAGCTTAAAAAACTATTGTTACTAATTGAATTAAAGGAGTACTCAATGTATTTAGATAATCGAAGAATATAAACTCTAAGTGACAATTATACCCTTATTAAATGAAGAAGAGAGATTCAAAAAAATCATGATTGCAGTTAAAAATAGATGTGCTGACATCACCCTAATTATTTAAATTTGCTAATAATTTCCATCTCCATTATAGTAACACAAGTTCATCCTTAAGCCGCATATGTTTTGCTAATGTTAAGATTAGCTGATTAATATTGATGGCAGCTGAGGCCAGTGGCTAACATCTGACATCTGTTTGGAAAATCGGTGTTCCAATTCAGGAGGTTAGCATTTCTGAGAGGTTAGAATGAGGGGTTAGTGTGTAAGGAATTATGATTAGGGTTTAGTGTCTAGTTAAGGTTAGGAATATGGGACATGATCTTTTTCATTTCTGCTCATATCAGTGTATTTGTGGCATCAGGTTCCTTGCTCTATTCAGTGTTAACAGAAAGGTCTTCGCCTCTGTCCCCTTGTGGCACATTCAGTGTGGCACATAATTTCACTTGTTCCATTCTATGTTAATTGATGGATTGATCTTTTTCTTCTCTCTGATAATCCTTACCTTGTCCTTAGATAATCCTTTCATTTGGGAGAGGCATTCTTTTGTTCTAATTGTTTGAGCCACGCACATAGACAACTTGAATTACTGTAAAATGTGAGGGAAGTTAATTTTTATGTCTGCATTTTCCACATGTCAAATTTTCATCTTGAAACTGACACCAGGTTAAAGGAGAAACATCATTTTGGTGTGGGAAGGGAAAAGAAAAACTAAATAAACTCAATATTGCTTGAAATTTTAGTGAGTCAAAAGTATTCAACAATGCTTGATAAGAAATGTACTCATTCCTTGCTCATGTAACTGTAACCCCTCTGTACAGTATTTTCACTATTAAAAACTTACTAAAAAAGTATTCCAGTAATGAAACAAAAAAGTCATATGTTTCTTAAACTTTTTCAAGAATGCATATTAATTTTAATATTTCTCTCTTGGAATGTTAGTTTTCAGTTTTTATAGGGTAGCAGAAGCTGAGTTGATATGCAACCTAGACAAAGGAAAGTAAGGAAAGCTTTTTAACCTATATATTGCAGTAAAATATACAGCAGTGAAGTGATAGCCCTGAAGATTCAGAAAACAGATCAACCGTAGAAGGTGGATATTGGATCTTTTACTGCAATGAATGAATGATTAATTAAAATCAATTTTCCTTTCATTTCTTTTACATTTCAACTTTTAAAAAAACCACGTATAAAACCATCAAAACACTGAAAACATGAGGAAAATTTCTCAGAACTTTGAAAGTCCCACCACATTAAAACAAATAAAGTCCTTGATGTTTGTAATGTAATGCAGTTCTTAAAACCATCGAGATAATGTGTTAAAGGTATTGTGTGTGGTGAGTAGAAAATAGAACTTTAACAAGTCTTATTGAAAGACTAGTTTGCCCCCGAATTTTCATGACAGTTTTTTTTTTTCTGTAAATACTTCAGTTGCCATCAAAACTTCCTCCTAAGTTTTTGTAGGAAAGAAAAAGCTCAGGAGAAAATTGATATTAGCTGTGAGCCTTCCACAGTGGTAAACTGGGGCAGGAAAAGATGGTAGACTCTGTTAGAATCTGTCTGGATTATGATTTTTAAGCTAGGATTTTCTGTCTTCTAACTTCTACTTTGAGTAGATTCTGCTTAAACTTTTTGTGCCTCAGATTCCAAATCTTTAAAACAAGTAGAGGAGTGGAGGCATGGAAATAATCAATGAAGTATTATATGTAGCACATTTTCACTTAGGTTGTTATTTGGAAGTGTGTTAAATAAAAATATAAATATATTACACAATAAATATTGTTGACATTAGTAGAAGTACTACCTAATATCATAGTTGGCTTAGTTATCATTGGGCTTTTCTCCTGTCTTCAAGAAGTTAGTGAGTGGCTGGGAAGGTGGCTCAGTGGTAGAGCACTTTGCATGCATGAGGCCCTGGGTTTGATTCCTCAGCACCACATAAGCAAAAAAGAAAAAAAAAAGCCAGAAGTGGCGCTGTGGCTCAAGTGGTAGAGCACTAGCCTTGAGGTGAAGAGCTGAGGGACAGCACCCAGGCCCAGAGTTTAGGCCCCACGACCGGACACCCCCCAAAAAAAAGAAGTAAATGAATAAAAGATTAACATTTATACATTATCTTTGTAAGAATGATATTAAGAGATTACAAAAATTCAGACCTAGAAATTATTTAGTTAATTATTTTTTCCAAAATGCTAGATCTTCAATTTATACTAATTAGTTAATCTTGCTACTTGTAAAACATCTGAATATATTTGGCTTTCTTTATGTTGTTAATGTTGACCTGTGAATCTTCATAGAATCAGATAAAATGATGCTTGTCAAAATGAACTGCAAAAAGTGGAAATAAGAGGATTTTTTAAAAAAAATTATACTGTTTGTGGTACTTTTATTTCTTTATCTTTTCTTCTTTTTTTTGGTTTAGTCCCTTCTCTTGCTGTTTTTTTTTTTTTTTAATTTCTGTACCCTTTTTCTTGTACATGGTTTATCTGCTTTGGGGAGGAGAAGGGAAAACTCAGAAACGGTGGGACAAAGGATGAACTAATTCAGCAGTGAAACCCACTAGACAGTATGTTGGAAATGAACTTTGTGAGGAGGAAGTAGTGGAAAGGGGATGCCACTGACAAAAGGAAATCATGTCACTGTGAATCACGTAACTGTGACTTCTCTGAATATCACCTTTACAATAAAAAAGAAACAGAAAAAGGGTAATACTTTATCTTCACAAAGATTAATAATTTATCTTCACAGAAGTTAATACTTTATCTACACAGTACTTTATCTACATAATAAAACAAACCACAAAGTAATGGTTGCTTTTATGCATAAACATATGTCTGGGTAAATGCTCAGTTGTTTCCAATGGGCTTTCCCTGAGGTGTCAGTATCATTGTTATTTACAGTTTTTCCTTGTGTACACCATGGCCAGATCAAAAGAGAGTCTAGGAAAATGTGATTGGTGCTCTGTTGGATCATTAATCAATTAATCTCAATATTAATGTGACTAAAGATGCTAATAGTTCATTTATTTAAAATTTTAGTGTAAAGGTGATGTACGGAGAGGTTACAGTTACTTAAGTAAGATATTGAGTACATTTCTTTTTAAACAGTGTCACCTCTTCCCTCATTTTCTCCCTCATTTTCCCTCTAATAATTTCTCTATAGTTATGGGCCAGGCATCATAGGAAGGCTTTTGTTCTCTTCTTGTCCAGAACCTTTATGAGACACACTTTATTACTGTCATTGCTTAATCAAAGAAACATGAATCCTGAATGATGATATCATCACTTTAAGGACTTGCATTTAGGGAACAAGAGAACCAAATCTCAAACCTTCTATATAAGAAATATTAAAATTACATCTTTCCAATTTATTACTATTATTTTGTATTTTTCTGAACACATGTAAACTGTTGTGCTTCTACAAAGATATGCTTGAAATTTTAAAATTTACTAAATTAAATCTTCATAAGAAGTAGACTTAGCATTGTTCAATAGGTACCTGTATACTAAGTAGAATTTTAACCTGGAGGGAGGTTTTAAATCTATTATTTCATTAATTCCCACTTATTGGGAATTATCTGATTACCATTAAAATATGTCCTGTATACTTTTCTGTCACATATGAATTTTTAATACATAGAAACTGACATTATATGCAGAATATTTTGTTCCACATTTCTGAATGTTATTTAACTCTTTTGAGAATTTTCATAGAACTGGAATAATATGATAACTAATTGAACTGTTGCTGACTACAGCACACACCTTTATCAGATGCTCTTTTTACAGTGGACATTTTAAGATTTGGTACCTTTGTGACGAAAGACCTAAAGGCAGGTTCTTACAAGAATAATTGATCAGATCACTGACCTTGTGTGACTCTTCCCCTGGAAAGGAATCAAACTCAGTCTATACTAATTCACTTCTGGGACCCTAAAGTTAGTTACTTGGCTGTGCTGTCAACTAAAAGTAGTTCTAAATAACAACAGGATACAAGAAAGAGAACAAAGAGAAATGAAATTAAGGACATTCAGCACTTTGCTATTTTGAATAGTAGTTGCATGGTCCGTGCCAATAAAAATCATTGGATAGACAACATTAATTTGGCTACTGACTCAAGCAATGTGTTCACGCTTGGTAGGAAATAATTTTTATTCTTTTTAATAATGGGAATCAATATATTTTTTCCTTTGAAAGAACAATAACACTACAGAGCAGTTTTATCACCCAATTTGATTAGTACAGCTAAAATATAGGTAATGAGAATGGAAGTTTTTCTTTCTTATACTCATTGTGACATATTTACATGAGTAATTATTTTAATAACTTTTTACTTAATCTAGTAATATAAAAATTAAATCACATTTAAAAATTTAAGTACAAAATTGGAAACACACAGATTTTTTAACAGAAGACAAATGAAGTATCTCAAAAGAACTATCCGATGAGAAAGATAAAGATAATCAATACAAACAAAACAGTATGCTTAGTAGACCACAGTGAGCAGGTGCTGAGGGGTTAGGGGTGGGAATTACCTCTTTCAATAAAACAAATCAATTGTAACTAAATTTCAAAATAATCTTTTTCTGTTTGATTTTTTGATACATGAAATTAATTTCACTGCGGATTGTCATATAACTATGTTACAAGCATACTTTTGTAATTCAGCATTTGAAGTTGTGTGTAAAGAATGTTTCCTAATTCATATTTATTTCATCTTAGCTAAAGAACACATTTGTATATGAAGCTTTCATTTCTCTGCCAATTTTAGTAAATATAATTTACTTGAGTATAGCTAGATACATATAATAAGGTATGTAATTTCACTGCCAAGTGAACTACAGATAGTTAAAGTATAGAATATTTTCTTTTTCTTTCAAGAAATTAGCTGTTAAGTTATGCATGCTTCCTTTACAATACTTCTTCACATCAGCCCCTTCACAGAACTCCAGGGCTATTTTTGAAAATATTACGAATTACTATTCTTAAAGGAGTTTTTAAACATTCCACGGAAGGGTTGTGCAGCTTACCAGCCTACCAGCAGCATCTAAGTAGTTTTAGGATTCAGTTTTGTTCTCTGCATCAAAGATTCTAGCCCATTGGAAATCATAGCAAAGAACGAACAACACAGATGGTTCAAAGTAAGTTAATTTTTCTGAAATTCGTTCCAATTGTTTGAGTAGCTATTTGTATCTTAACGGCATACATTAATGATTCATATTTTGAGATCTATACAAATATAGGTGCCAAATGGAGAAAGCATTTGCATATTTATAGAATCAGTCTCAGATCTCAATTCTTAAGACTGAATCAACCCAGATGACAAAATCTAAAACAAAACAAACTATCAAAGCAAAAAGCCTCTCCACTCAATTTTTATCTTTGTCTTGTGGTGTTACAAAGAAAATCTATTCAAATATCTGCACCTCCACAAAGCCATATAAGAGAATGGCTATATTTCTAGAAGAATGTCCAAATCGTTCACTTTCAACCTCAGTGTATTTTTGCTCCTTGAACAGCTATCAGGGTTGCAGGCACCATGTAAGGAAAAGAAAAGCAATCCCAGTAACTGACTTCCCTTGCATGCAGATTCATGCTGTACTTTTCTTTCTTTTTCAACTCCTGGTGGGGAGTTTACAGGTCTGACCTGTCCTTCCTTCCTTTGTTTAAGTATTTTCAAATTCTGGTCATTGTGTGGTGAGGATTTGCAGGTGTTTCTCTGAGAACTTTTTCCCCTCTAGCTGGATGTGGAAAGGACAATGCAATTAATAACAGATGGCTCAGGATGACCACGTCCTTGAGAGAACGCCTTATTGGCACCTCTTGCTAATTGTATCACATAGAACACAACTAAAAGCATAATAAATCTGAACTGGGGGACATTTTATGCAAGAGCTCTTCTCCTTTTCCAGACGGTAAATTGCTCAGCTCTTGAAATATCTATAACCTTGTGACACCCAACTTGCATTAGCTTAATTGCCTTTTTTTCCCATCTCCCTCCCCCTTCTCTCTCTCTCTCTCTCTCTCTCTCTCTCTCTCTCTCTCTCTCTCGTGCTCTCTTTCCTCTTTTTGGGTAGAAAGAAAAACTAAATTTGTTTTTTGTGTTTCTGCCTTGTTTTGTGCTCTGAAATAGCAGTATTTTTTGACTTGTGTACACTTCGGTTAGAGTTTGATCTGTTGATTCAAGCAGCAAAAATATTTTAAAGGGTTTTTAAGCACCTTCCTTAAAGTTCACATTGGAAAAGAACATGAATGTCTAACTACTGATGTGATTTAACAAACTTGTAGAGGAAGTTTCCCATTAAACAGAACAGGCTTACCTATTAGCAATTGGATAAGAGAAACACAGAGATAAATGCACAGGGCTTTCTTCAGCTTTTGCACAAAGGCAACAATACACAATATTCTGTTGCAATGAAAACTCATTCTGTTGAATGAGTTTCATTCACTTAAGATTTTAATTTTGTTATTAATAATTTTGTAAAGTAGAAGTTTTACATTACATCCGGATGTAACCTGTAGCTGTTCATTTTATTCATTCAAGTCAGTGTTTTAGTGAATTGTGAGAATTTCACATTCCTAAATATCCATTCTTACTTTGGAAGTTCACCTATGAATACACAAGTACAAAGCAATTAAACTTTTACTAGACTATGTTTTGAATTATTATTTGGTGGTGCTCATATGTATTAGTGTGTGTGTGCTTTCTTTTATCTTTTTTATTTAGTCGTTTTTACTCTGGTGTCTTTTCCTCTTCTACAACAATAACTTTAGTATATATCGTATGAATATGTGTTTAAATAATAGGATAAATAATAACCTGTGTGTAGTAAGTAGTATAAAATAAGGGGAAATAATCATATTCTGAGACCTTTCTGTTATTAGTTGTGTCCTTGAGCCCTTTATTAATTATTCATATTTTTATTAACAATGTTTAACCTGATTCTGGACATGAAACATATTTGAAATTCTCATGATTCTGAACATTGTTGTTTGGTCCCTGGGAGATATAGAGAATTGTTAATAAGGTATCTGGTAAGCATACAGCTCCCAGTAGCAGATTTCTAATAGAATATAGAAAAAAATCTTCATTATTGTTAGTAGTAGGAACTTCTGGAGATTTTGATTTAATTCACAATTTGCATGTTGCTAATTAATGACCTTGGTAAGCCCTATTATTTTTTCTGAGCATCACTGTCTTTCTTTATAAAGTAAAGGAGTCAAACTAGAATTAGTAATATTCAGAGAATGTCCATTAAAAAGTAGGTTGTTTTTCAGACCTTCATTCTGTGGATGGGTAGTGATGACCAAACTATGAAACTATAGATCATGACTCAATATTCTTTGCAATACTATTATTGCTTTTTTAATATTTCATATAGTATTTCTCATGTAAAATTTCTGAACATATATCTACATGAATAAAATGATTAAAAAATAACTAGCCTGCATTATTAAGGTTCCTTTTAGCTAGATAAATATGCACATACACACACATACACACGCAAACACATATGCTTGCATGACGCACATTTGGTACGAACTAACTTTAATGTTCTGCTTCAATAAAATGTAGCAGTCAAAACCCTTATTTGGCTGGGTGTCTGTGGCTTACACCTGTAATCCTAGCTACTCTGGAGGTGAAGATCTGAGGATCGCAGTTCAAAGCTAACCTGGGCAGAAAAATCCCTGTGAGACTCTTCTTGCCAATGAAATAGTAAAAAACCGGAAGTGATGCAGTGGCTCAGAGGCAGAGAGACTTGAGCAGAGAGACTTTCAAGCTTTGTGACTGACAAAAACAAACAACAGCAACAAAAATTTAACTCAACCCTATTTTGATACCTGTCCTATTTATACTTTAATTTATTTGAAGAATAGACAATATAGGGATGCATATGAATAACTCCATTGCATTAGCCAAGTTCATGTTCAAATGTGTCAAGTATATGCCACTTTGTGTCTATTATTTTCAGAAGAATCAGTCAGGTTGTATCTCTAAAACCCAATTGAATAGTAGATCTTATTTTTGCTTTATTTCATGTTTTCTGCTTCATCCCTTTTTTATTTATAGTGTGCAATCCTCAGGTTAATTGGACAGTTTCTCTATGAAAAGATGAACATAGTTTTATTACCCTTCAGAATAAAATCTAGTGTAATCTATAAATGATTTTTGGTTTGTATATCATGTTTTGCCTATCAGAATGAGACATATCTAGGAACAAACATTTGCCTTTAGTTTAGTAGTCAAATATAGATGTTTATACTACATTAAAGGTTGTAAAAACTAATGTAGTATAAAAGATGCTATTATTGTATATACACTGTTATGAGAACCGAGGCACAATATCTCATCTCATTCCTCAGTTTCTCATTTTTGGTTAATGTGAGGATGAGAACAATTATACAATGGAAGTATTTGAAAAATGTAAAAGCATGGAATTAATACAGTGATGTCCTCATGATAGAAACTGTGTATTTGTCACATTTGAGCATGATCACTTAACATCTTCTTTACCATAGTCAATGTCAATACTCAGTATGTCTTGAATGAATATATACTCAAATTAATGAGTAACAAAATATATATTTATGTGATGTATATATATATATTCCATATTATGACAACTACTTATTGTTACATCTTCTGAGTTGCTTATAACAAATAACAAATATGTATATACTGCTTAGTTTTACATGTGATCACAACTGAATAGAAAACCCAAAGCTGCCTCTTACAAAGATGCTTTCCTGCTCCCCTGTGTATCCATATCACTTAAATCCTTCAATTATAAGGAATAGACAAAGTCATGGGAAAGAGAAGTTAAAATTCAAATGTGCTTTACTTTGGTTAGAATAGCCCTTTTCCTTTTACAGTTTATTATAGATGTTACCTCTCATTTTAAACCTAAATTTATCTCGGGTGCATACACACCTGGTGATATCTCACTTATATTATTGTAAATTATTTACACCACAAATTCTGGGTCATGAAGCAGAGGTGGTAGAATATTTTTACATAAAAACATTGGGATCATGTTTTATTTTAAGCCTCTGACACTGATCATTTTATTTACAATGCAAGTAGGTCCTACAGTGGTATCTAGGTTTGGTTATTCCAATGAATGCTATCAGCTGAATAGCTAGCACTCTCTGTTCAGGATTGGTATACCTCAGACATTTGAGAACTGTGCTTTAAAAAAAAATACATTTAGGGATAAGTTTTTCACTCTGCATTTACATGTGACTTTGGACAATTCACTCACAATTGCTTAGATCCTGCTTCACTGGATCTCTGGTTATAAGGGTGGCATAGCCAGGTATTGTTTTGTCATTTACTGTGAGAAGTCAAAATAATGCTCTGGTCATGAGAGTGATAGGAATAAGTAAAATATACAGAGTTGGAAAATATGCTGATTTTGGTCTGTTTGGCATGAATTCAATTATTTTTGCAGTTGTTTTCCAATTAATATATATTGGAATTATTTTTCCCAAATATATGTATATTTCAAAAATATACATATATATATATATAAAATACAAAAATCTCATTCAACCTTTTAGGGGATTAGAGATTTTAAAATAGTTATTGCCTGTTATAGCATTATCTTATTGTAATATATATTCTGAACACTGCCACTAAAGTTACTATTGATATGCTTCTCTTTTATATGCATTGAATCTTGAGAGAAGAGTCTAATAGCTTAGGCTTGACTCAAACTCATAATTATTCCACCTCAGCCTCCTGAGGATTGTGATTGAAGGCATATACCAACTATACCCAGCTCTTACTGTTAACATAAATGAAAATGTTGGCTAGATCAATGGCTTTCAACCAAGGAAGAATATTTTTTTGAAACTTTCTATCACTCAAATACATTTCTTAAACTGCAGTTTCTGTACTTCTTCTGTGCAGTTGTTTTTTGGTTGTTAAACTTACGATGAGTTGGTCAGCTACTCCAGGAACCTAGTATATAAAATCCAGAGATACTACTAAACATCCTCAAATATAAGGAGCAGTCTCCTACAGCAAAGAAGTATTTGGTCCAAATTTTCAATAGTGTTTACATTAAAAATAGATCCTGATTTGGATGGCTTTGAGTCAAACAACTTTCATGAACAGCTAAAGCAGTTTCCAAGAATTAAAGTTAAGCTGCAAAATATTTTGTATTATATTTACCTTGATCTCTGGCTACAGGAAATGTCTTCAGCCCTTGATAAAAAATTTCGTAGAAATATTTGAAATTTTCCAGTTTTTTAAGACATAGAGTGTCTGTATTATAATTGTCCCCTAATCATATTGGCCAAATAGTTAAGAATTGAAGTTCCCATTGACTTGAATTAGTTGTCTTGTGGTCTGTTTTGCACTCCCTTTCAACTCAGTTATTTTCAGGAAATAAGAGGGATTATGGAGAATCAATACCACAGTAGACGGCTAAAAGCATAATTACCTTAGCTTAGCACAACTTGCTTTACTTAGATTCCTTTTGACTTTATATTATGCATTATAAAAAGTCACAAATTTTATCTAACTAGTATAATTTGGAATGAATTCAACGTAATATAAATGATTTATTTAGTTTGGAAATATTTAGGAGACAAAACCAAGTAACTTAACTTGCAACCAAGTTTTCTTTTCTTCTCTTTTCTTTTGTTCTGCCCTCCCTCCCTCCCTCCTTCCCTCCCTCTCCTCCTTCCTTCCTTCCTTCCTTCCTATCTAAAAACTGTATGTTGTTTTACATCCATGTCTTTATATTGGACAATGATTTCAGACTGTAAACACACAGAGATATTAGATAAAATGAAAACAAAGCTGCAATCATTCAATTATTTACCTTTGTGAATCAATGTTTTCTGAAATACTCATGTACTCTATGGGCAGGGAAATTATGAGCAGGAAAAATATGACATTTTGCATTTGAAACGTGTCTGCTGCATATATGGTACTGTATTGGCAACAGGGACAGATGAGGCCCTACAAGCTTGTGATTATTTTGATCTCCTTGTGCTCACACACAAACCCAAACAGATAACTCTGCTTTGCTCATGTTTATATTTTCTGAAGAATTTAGCTGACTTTTATTTAGAAACAATGATGACCTTCTTTCAATCAACACTTTTCCTGGGGGAAACTGTTAGTACCTTTAGTCTGTACAATCTCCCTTCTTTCCTATTTTATATCATTACCTTTGGGGAGTTTATTTGTTGTGAGGGGAATATAAATCCTAAGCCCCCACAGTAGGCACAACAGTTGCATCAAACATACTAACTGCTCTGAAGGTGGTGCAAGGGATCAGCAATGTCATATTGACAAGCTGCACTAGAGGGCAAGAGAGAGAAGAAATCTAGCTGCAGCTCCTGTGCCTCAGAAAACAAGAGGGTAAGCCTGTGCCTGTGCATGCACTCTTGGAAATTTGTACACAAAATCTGCTTACAAGTCCTTATTACATGGCTGGCACTTTCTTAAGAATAAAAATGTTTACCACGATGTAGGTAAACAACCTTTTCTTATCTAACCCCGATGAGAATTCATGGAATTAGAAGAAAGGCTTTTTTTTTTCTTTTTAGGAAAAAAACATAGTGAAAGAAAGAAAATTCATCTTTGCTGAAACAGACACAGAAGAAAAACATGACATGGCTTCAGTAGGGAAGAGAATCATTTCAAACAAAAAAACAACTTAAGAAATACTTTCACCTTTTATTTATGCTGCCTTTGAAGCTGGATATCTGTCCCTTCCTCTGATGAGATTTTAAATAAGGAAATCAATGTGATATCTGTTTCTCTGAGCCAAGTACTCTCAAGTCCTGGTAACATTATCATTTGATATGGCAAGAGCAAATCCAAATGGACATAGAGAATATATTCCAGTTGAAGTTGCAATTGATAGATCTGTCATCTGTCTACTGCATAAACATTAGCTGGCAAATTCATCTGCTTGTTTAGCTGCACTGTTGAAATCACCATAAACACCACTTACTTAGAATGGCATGGACTGAAAACTCATTCTGTGTTTCTGTGTCTAGAATTGCCCTTGCTTTGTGATTAGAGATGGGAGCCAAGTATTCAGTTAAATAAATTCATTATAAATTCTAAAATCTAAACATATTGGGGACATACAAATGACAGGTAGAACTGAATATTGTTACAAATGGTTAAATTATAAAAAGGTGAACAGTTATACATGTTATTTGTATGTCTCCAATATGTTTAGATTTTAGAATTTATAATGAATTTATTTAACAATAGAAATTGTTCAAAACTTGACCCATTGCAACAATGAGATATATAAGATGCTATGTTGAAAACGAACTTTACAATTTAGGCCGGAGGGGGTGTGGTGAGGAGGTGGGGGTGGGGTGTGTAGTTGTGGAGATGGGAAGGAAGGGATGGTAGGGGAAAAACAAAGGAGGAGACAACAATGCTTGATAAGAAATGTACTCATTATCTTGCTCATGTAACTGTAACCCCTCCTCTGTACAGTATTCTCACAATAAAAAACTTATTTAAAAAATAAATAAAAAGGTAAAAATGTATTGAAATGCATTAAAAGTTAAAATGTGTAAAAATAAAGGATACTGAATTTCAGGAACTGCCATGAGTTGATCTAAGAAATCATTACTCTGATGAATACTACAGAGAAAAATGACTGTTCACAGTAGAGTAAAATAAAAGCAAATAGAAAAAAAAGATTTTATTGAAAATAGAAATTTTGTTTTTAGAGAAAAGAAATCAAATTTTAAATCTACCATTAATTAATCTTTATACTTAATCACTTAAGGTGATTTTGATTTTCTGAAAGTTTTGTTCTCAAACTGACATATTAATGAGTAAACTTTATTCAATCCTCTTGTATACAATAGACCAATAAAAAGCAAACCATGATAAAATAACTGCCTTCAAATTATAGAGCTTTGACCAAGTTGATATAAAAGCTTACATAGTTGAATTCTTTTCTAAACTTTCCTACTGAGACCCCATGCTTCTACAAAATAGATCTTAGTTTTTACAAAATCTCATCATACAAAGAGACAGAAGGGTGGTTGCTTAAAGAAGTGGAAAATCTAAGTTGTCTCTTTTTATTTGAGAATGCCCACTTCCCTGGTCTAAATATCATCCTTCAGGTTTTGAGGAAACCTTGAAGGGGACTTGGTGCAAGCCCCATTGACTTACGAAGATATTTAGTTGATAGATCTATTAACTGCTCCCTTGGCATCTGAGTTCCTTCCTGATTCTTGAAGCAGTTCTAACAGGGCAGAGTGAATGAAAAGCATTGGGGTTTCTAGGTTGATGCCTCCCTGAAAACAAACTCATTTTTGGGAAATTACTGTGAAAAAAAATCATCTATGAAGAAGAGGAGACAACCTAAGTTAAGCCAAAGAAAGTTGACAGGAGAGGTTCCTTGAAGGAAATGCTCAGTAGATTAGGTATTTTATTTTAAGTTGGATAATGGCTACCACTTGAACATTTTGTCTGATTGTGTGCTTCCATACAGCCAAACATTCATATACACAATCCTTTACATATTTTTTTCTTCTCATTGTTGAACATTTTACTTTTGTTCTTTTGAAGCAAGGTCTTGCTGTCCAGTCCAGGCTGGCCCTGAGCTCCACATCCTCCTACGTTGAGAACGTTAGTGCAAGGATTCCTACTGACAGGCATGGAACCCCCTCATATTTCAACAACAGTTCAAGGACAAACCCTATTAAGTGAATTTCTTATTAGCTGTTGCCTGATTAAATAATATCTACCTACCATTTGACAAAGTATAATACTGTCATTATACATTTTTGATGCTGTTCTGGTTCTTGAGACTTAAGTTTTACTGTGTTTCCCAAGCTGCCTGAAGAGCCTTGAAATGAAGTAGCCATTCTACTTCAGCCTAGCAAATACCAGGAGCTACAGGCAGGCACCACCATTCCTGGCCAAAATAATTTAAACACTACTCAGTATGTGGGACTGAAAGCTTTTAGTTTATAAACACATCACATAACTTTATATTTTATGATTCAATTCTCCACTGACCAAGACACTGATTTTTTTTTTCAATTCCATTCTATGGGGGCAAGTTAAGGTTTGAGTAAGTTCACGGGCAGAATTCTCAGTGGTTCCAGTAAATGTTTGGCTGCATATGTTGATGAATACTCACATAATAAATATGCAACTTGCATACTGAAAAAAATCAACAATCTAGGAAATAAAGTTTAAAAAAAGTTATATACATTTATGTCAGGTAGCTGCCATTTACCATAATGCAAAACTAAATAATACAATATATTCCAAAATGTTGTTCTTATTTTTGAAAGAGGAATAGAGAAAGAAAGAAATTAAAGCTATAAAATAAACCTTTTATATTGTATACTAATATTTACAGCACACAATTTATGTTCCTGTTACTTGGTAGAATAGAATCTGTATAGTTGCAGAAAGAACTAAGGCACATCTGAAGTATTGTCAGTGAACTCACGGAGAATGAGACTCATTCAGTCTGGAAGGTGATGGAGTGGTACCTTCCTCAGGCCTAAACACAGAGTGAAATTTCATGTATACGCCGAATGTCAAAACAGGAATCAATTGTATTTCTGGCTGAAAAGGTCAAGCACTGAACTTAATCACCTGACTTGAAACAAGCTGCTTGTCAAGTGTGCCTGAGGGATATGGAGTTCTCGGCTTCTGTCTCAGTGGTAGCCACAATTCGTGTGTTGGCACACCAGCACAATAGAACTGAAATTCCCTACTTCGAAACTAAAACAATAAGAAAATATTTTTAAATGAATTGCAGTGAGGAAAAAGAGTATTTCTTTCATATATCTTCCCTAATACACTGAAAGATATGTAGACTGAGTGCGGTATTTCATATCTCCTATTTTCCCACAACATCAGCCTTTTGGGTTATAGTCATTAAGTCATCTATCTGTCATTTACCGTACAAAGTCACTGCAGCTTTAAAAAGTGCATCATCTCATTGTGATCTCTCTCTCTCTCTCTCTTTCATTCTATTAAACACATACATAAACCTCATAATCTACAGATTCTAACAGAAAGCTGAAGAGTACAAAAAATGAAGAATGGTAACATTAAGTATAACCAGAAATTAAACTAATTCTCTTTGGCACTAACATCCACGTGCTTTCTACTACATCAATGTAAACATAAATATCATTAGATATTTTAAGCCAAATGTCCTATGTTGCTCTCTCCTTAATTGTTTTTTTTTATGAAAATACTGTACAGAGGGGTTACAATTACATGGGCAAGTAATGAGTACATTTCTTATCAAGCATTGTAGCCTCCTCCTTTGTTTCCTCTTCCCATCCCTTAATTGTTTAAATGTTTGAATGTTTAATTTTTTTTTTACTGTTAGTAGGTCAAAACTGAATTGTATGTAACTTTTTTTACTTCATCAACAAAACCACTAAGAATTTAGTCCAATGACACATTCTGATTCTACTGGTTTTATGAAATGAAGCAAATTTTCAGAATTTTGCAAATTCTGAAAAATGTAGTTTCCTTTGAAATAAGTATTATAGTACAAATAAAAGAGGCTCAAAGATAATTAGAACTTTTGCTTCTTCAAGATCAGGCTTGTGGGATTAATATTCATTTCTAGACATATATAATCACTATATAATAATTAATGAAAAAGACTTTTGGTCATTGTATTCATTAAAAATACTTGCCACTAAGCAAGAGGATAGTTAGATTTTGGGTGGTGTAAATATTTCAAGCATTGCTTTAATTAAGCTCACACAGATTGGGTATTACTTTCCCATCAGTACTAAGGATGTTGAACCTAAAGAAGTACACTGAAATGCCCATTATACACAACTGAGAAATAATATCACAGGAGTTTAAACCTACATGTCTTTGCCTCAGGGCCTTGGCATTTTCTGTTACTCTCAGCTTTGTGTAGGTGCAATGTGGGTCTCAGACTTGATCCAAGTTGTTTGTTTCTCTTTCCCTCCCTCCTTTCCTCTTTTCCTTCTTTCCTTCCTCCTTCTCTCCTTCTGTTCCTTATCTTTTTTCTTTTTTTCCTTCTTTATTTCCTTTTCTTTCTTATTTTGCTTTCACAAAAGGAATACTTCAATAATGTTCCAAAAAACAAGAAAATCTTGGAAAATCATAGTAGTCTATGAAATCTCTTGGTCTTTGAAATAAATTTCTGTGTGCTAACAATATTGTATTTATGATTTATAACCAATTCTCTTTCTTACATTGACTTTCACTTTATTATCAGTGGTATAAGGTTTTCAAAACATTTTATATTGGTGGATTAAAAATAAGCATTTTTCATCATTAAAGTTATATATTTCTGAATTAGTTTTTCAATATGTAATATATAGATGTGTAATCAATATGTGACTGAGAGATAGATGATAGACACTCATGCTTTAAGGAAATATTTTTAATACACAGTTTTTATTGTAAAGATACCGCACAGAGGGGTTAGTTACATGAGTATGGTAATGAGTACATTTCCTATCAAGCATTGTTACCCCCTCATTTGTTTTTCCTCTACCAATCCTTCCCTCTCCACCTCCCAGACTACTCCTTCCCCCACTGAAGTTGTAAAGTTCATTTTCAACATAGTGTTGTGTACATGTCATTGTTACAATAGGTCAACCTCTATCCTTATTTCAGCATTTTGTAATTTCCCTTCCCCAACCCAAATTAGAAAAATGTATATACCAAATGCAAGGCACCAGAATCAAATATAGTAAAACAGGGGTTAGACCATGGGGGAAGAACATACAAAAGAAACAAAAAAAAGCACATAGTACATTATAAATACATTAAAAACAAAGCAACAATGATAAAACCTCTGTGGCCCTATCTTGGGGTGTATTTGGTTTAGCATCATCTTATATGATCATATGTACATAGTTTTTTACCTTTTCTGCTTGTCCCAGACATATATACTAGTTATTGCAGATAAGGGAAACAATGGGACCTATGTGTCTTTGGGCCTGGCTTACTTCACTTAATATAATTTTTTCCAAATCTTTCCATTTCCTAACAAATGGGGCAATGTCTTTCTTTCTGATGGAGGCATAGAATTCCATTGTGAATATATACCACATTTTCTTGATCCATTCATCTACTGAGGGGAATCTGCGTTGGTTCCATACCTTATCTATGGTGAATAATGCTGTGATAAACATCTTTGTGCTGATAGCTTTATTATGTCCTTGTTTGTTTGTGATTTTTTTGGGTAAATGCCCAAAAGTAAGATTGCTGGATCATAGGGGAACTCTATATGGAGTCTTTTGAGGAACCTCCATACTGCTTTCCAAAGTGGTTGAACAAGTTTACACTCCCACCAACAATGCAGTAGGGTTCCATTTTGGCCACATCCCCTCCAGCATCTGTTGTTATTAGATTTCTTGATTATAGACATTCTAACTGGGGTGAAGTGGAATCTCAATGTTGTCTTGATTTGCATTTCTTTTATGGCTAGAGAAGCTGAGCATTTCTTCATCTGTCTATTGGCCATTCTTACTTGCTCTTCAGAGAAATCTCTCCGTAGGTCTTTAGTCCACTTATTAATTGGGCAGTTGTTTCTTTGAGGATTGTTATTTTTGGAGGATTTAATTTTTTTTATTTCTAAGTATATTTTAGACATGAGTCCTTGTACATTGTATGACTAGTGAAGATTTTTCTCCCAATCCATGGGCTTTCTATTGATCTTGCTAGCTATGTCCTCTGTCATGCAGAAGCTCTGCAGCTTCATGCAGTCTTATTTGTCCAACCTTTCTTTGATTTGTTGTGTTTCTGGGTCTTTATTAAGAAAATTTCAGACTGTGTCGAAGAGCTCTAGAGTGTCTCCCATTCCTTCCTGTAATGTGTTCAAGGTATCTGCTTTTATTTAAAGGTTTTTGATCAATTTGGAGTTGATTCTGGTGCAGGGTGATATATAAGGTTCCAGCTATGGTTTTCTACAGATGTTTGACCAATTTTGCCAGCACCATTTACTGAAGAGATGCTCT
Organism: Dipodomys ordii; assembly: GCF_000151885.1. NCBI lineage: Eukaryota > Metazoa > Chordata > Mammalia > Rodentia > Heteromyidae > Dipodomys > Dipodomys ordii. The sequence goes on from NW_012267269.1 coordinate 9,370,414, forward strand.
TTCTTCCATTCTATTTTTTTAGTTCCCTTATCAAAAATTAGGTGGCTATTGATGTGCGGGTTCATTTCTGTGTCTTCAGTTCTATTCCATTGGTCCTCAGGTCTGTTCTTGTGCCGCACCAAGCTGTTTTGATTACTATGGCTTTGTAGTAGAGTAGTATTGTTATTCCTCCAGTGCTATTCTTTCTGCTAAGGATTATTTTTGCTATTGGGGTCTTTTATTATTCCATATAATTTTTTGGATTGCTTCTTCTATTTCAGTGAAGAATGAGGTTTGGATATTGATAGGTAGTGCATTGAATTTGTAGATAGCCTTTGGCAGTATTGCCAATTTCACGATGTTAATCCTCCCAATCCAGGAGCATGGGAGGTTTTCTACTTCCTTAGTTCTGCTTTAATTTCCTTTTTCAGGTTTTTGAAGTTTTCCTTATAGAAGCCCTTCACTTCTTTAGTTAAGTTAACTCCTAGGCATTTTACTTTTTGTGGGCCTACTACAAAAGGAATTGCTTTCCTGATTTCAGCCCCGCTCTTCATGTTATTGGAATACAGAAAAGCCATTGATTTTTGAGGGTTAATTTTATACCCTTCCACTTTGCCAAAGTTTCATATCAGCTGGAGGAACTTGGGAGTGGAGTCCATGCAGTTCTTTAAATACAAGATCATATCATCTGCAAAGAGGGAGTGTTTTATTTCATCTTTCCCTATTTGGATCCCATTTATGTTTGCATCTTGTCTTATTGCTATAGCTAGGCATTCTAATACTAAATTGAAGAGAAGTGGAGAAAGTAGAAATCCTTGTCTGGTTCCTGAATTTAGAGGAAATGGCTTTAGTTTTTCACCATTAAGTACAATGTTGCCTGTAGATTTGTCATATATAGCCCTTATTATATTAAAGAATGTTCCCTGGATTCCTAGTTTTTCCAGAGCTTTCACCCTAAAGGGGTGGTCGATCTTGTCAAATGCTTTTTCTGCATCTATTGAGATAATTATGTGGTTCTTATCCTTGCACTTGTTGATGTGATAAATTATATTAATTGTTTTGCATATATTGAACCAGCTTTGCATCCCTGAAATGAATCCTGTTGGATCCTGGTGTAGGATTTTTTTTTTGATGAGTTATTGAAGTCGATTGGCCAAAATTTTGTTGAGATGTTTGCATCAGTGTTCATCAAAGAAATGGGTCTATAGTTCTCTTTCTTTGATGAGTCCCTGCCCAGTTTTGGGATGAGAGTTATGATGGCTTCATAGAAAGAATTTGGTAATGAACTTTCACTTTCAATTTCATTAAAATATTGGAGGAGTATTAATGTGAGTTTTGCTTTGAAGGCCTTGTAGAATTCAGCTGTAAATCCATCCAGTCTTGAGCTTTCCTTGGGTGGGAGGGCTTTTATTGCTGTTTCTATTTCAATGCTTGCTATGGGGCTGTTAAATTGGTTTAAATGTTGGTTTAGTTTGGGAATGTCAACATTTGCTAGAAAATCGTCCATTTCTTCCAGATTCTCAAACTTATTAACATGAAGTTTTGTGAAGTATTCCCTTATAATGTTGTGACTCTTGGTTATTTCTGTGGTGATGTTTCTATTCTCATACCTGAGTTTGTTTATTTGGGTGTATTCCCTTCTTTTTTTGATAAGATTTGCTAAGGGTCTGTCAATTTTGTTTAATTTTTTGAAAATCCATTCTTTCTATGTTTTTTTTTTGGACTCCATTTAATTTCGATTTAATTTTAATTATTTGTTTCTGTCTCCTGGATTGGGGTTTAGCTTGTTATTTTTCAAGGAGTTTCAAGTACTTTGTTAAATTTTTGGTTTAAGTACTCTCCAATTTATTGATGTAAGAACTCAGAGGTATAAACCTGCTTCTGAGTTTTGCCTTTGCTGTGTCCCAGAGGAGCTGGTAATTCATGTGTTCTATCTATCTATCTATCTATCTATCTATCTATCTATCTATCTATCTATCTATCTATCTATCTATCTATCTTAGTTTGTCACTCCTGGGGCCTGAGTGCTGTCCCTCAGCTCTTCTGCTCAAGGCTAGTGCTCTACCATTTGAGCTACAGCATCACTTCCAGTTTTCTGGTGGTTTATTGGAGATAAGAGTTTCAGGGACTTTCCTGCCTGGGCTGGCTTTGAACCTCGATCCTCAGATTTCAGCCTCCTGAGTAGCTAGGATTACAGGTGTGAGCCAGGCTTGTGTGTTATTTTTGTTGAATATCATGAACATTTGAATTTCTTTTCTAATCTCTTCCATGACCCTGGTGGTTCAACAGTGTGTTGTTCAGCCTCCATGTGTTACAGGATCTTCTTTGGTGGCTTTTGGTGTTTAATTCTAATTTCATTCCTTGTGGTCTGAGAGAATGCAGGAGATCATTTCAATGTTTCTGAATTTGGACAAATGCTTTGTGTCCTAAAATGTGGTCTATTTTGGACAATGTTCCATGTACTGCTGAAAAGGTATATTCTGATGCTGCTGGGTGAAATAGAAGGTAGATATCTGTTAAGTCTAGTTGATCCATGCAGTTGTTTAGATCTGAGATTTCTCTGTTGAGTTTTTACCAGGGTGATCTATCCAGTGGGGATAGTGGTGTATTAAAATCCCCAACAAGGCTGGGAAGGTGGCTCAGTGGTAGAGCATTTGCTTTGCATGCATGAGGCCCTGGGTTCGATTCCTCAGCACCACATAAGCAGAAAAAAAAGCTGGAAGTGGTGCTGTGGCTCAAGTGGTAGAGTGCTAGCCTTGAGCTGAAGAGCTGAGGGACAGGGCCCAGGCTCGGAGTTCAGGCCCCATGACCGAACCCCTCCCCCCAAAAAATCCCCAACAATTAATGTCTTTGGATCTATGTGAGATTTGAGGGAAAGTAGTGTTTCTTGGATAGAAGTATCTTGCTCTTTGATCCTACTAGACAATCTATGTCGCTTGAGAGTTAAATACATTAATATTGAGAGATAGGACTGAGAGGTGTTTGGTAATACCTGCCATGTTATCCACCTTTTTGGGGGCTGTGCCAACTGTGTTCTTCCTATGATTCTAGGATTCTCTATTTGGGGGCTATTTCTTGGCCTTTATCATGTTCTTGTTGGTTTTCTATGTGTAGGCTATCTTTAAGTATTTTTTGTAGGGCTGGTTTGGTAGAGATATATTGTTTGCTGTGGAAGATTTTTATTTGGTCTTCCATAATGAAGGAAAATTTAGCTGGGTACTATATTCTTGGTTGATAGTTATTTGTCTTTAGGATGTTGCATACATCTTTCCATGTTCTGCTTGCTTTCATTGTATCTGCTGAGAAATCTGAAGTTATTCTGATTGTTTTCCCCTTATAGGTTATTGATCTTTTCTCCCTGACCACTTTAAGGATCCTTTCCTTGGTCTCAATTGATCTTGTGCAGATTACAATGTTACAGTGTGATGCCCTGTTCTGGTCTTGTCTATTTGGGGTTCTAAAGGCTTCTTGTATCTGAATGGGCTTATCTTTTTGCATGTTTGGAAAGTTCTCTGCTAGGATGCTGTTAAATGAATTTCCTAGACCTTTTATTTCTGTCTTTAGGCTCTCCTCTACACCCAGTAGCCTTAAATTAGGCCTTCGGATGGTGTTTTCTAAATGTTGACTAGATTATCATATTTCTTGGATTTGTTTTGAATTCTTATCTGTTGTTTCTCTATAATGTCTAGGCTGTCTTCAATGACAGAGATTCAATATTTTGCATGGTAAAGGAAATATTTTATATATTCTATTTCAAAGCTGATATAAGCCAATGGTCTCACTTTGATTTTCTTTTCTTTTTTTTTTATTGGGGGGGGTCCGGTCATGGGGCCTGAACTCTGGGCCTGGGCGCTGTCCCTCAGCTCTTCAGCTCAAGGCTAGCGCTCTACCACTTGAGCTACAGCTCCATTTCCAGCTTTTCTTTTTGCTTATGTGGTGCTGAGGAATCGAACCCAGGGCCTCAGGCATGCAAGGCAAGCACTCTACCACTGAGCCACCTTCCCAGCCCTCACTTTGATTTTCTTACCAATATTTATGAGTTAATTTTTGTGAAACAGCTTCATGCTCCTAAGGAATACAGCTTTTTAAAAATATAAAACAAAATTCTGATTTATCAACTTACTCTCAACCTAAGAATGTAAAACAAATTTAGAGGTGAAAGTAAAAGATAAAGCTATGGTAGTACTTAATTGATGTGGTTTATGTCTTTGGTAATAAATGTATATATATATATATGTATCAATTTCCATGATATCCTATGAAATATTCAAACTTCTCCAGCCATCATCATTGTCCTCATTGTCAATATCATCATCTTTTTTTCTTCTTCTTCCTCTCTTCCTCCTGCTCTTTCTCATTTAGTCTTTATCTGTTTCTGTTTCTTTCTGTCTCTCTTTTTTTCTCTCCATATATCTCACATATACATCCTCACCTTTGTAATCTATTGGAACTCTAAATGTTCACAATAACTTAATACCAAAGAGTAAAGAATCATTTTGGAAACAAGGATTCTCCTCCAAATTGATTTGGACACATTTTTGCCTTTCTTGTTCTACCTGTCTCTAACATGCAAAACTAAAAGTCAAAGAGTGAATTGGGAATCCTTGTTCTAAGCATAGACCAAAAACCACCATAGAGTAATTTACTATGTTCAACTTTAAGGCATAGGCTAATCAAATTAGATTGTAAGAGTTCACATACTGTAGATAATAGATGATGAGAGCCTAAGTTAAAGCTGAAAACATGACAGTTTCAAAGGATATCCAAGATTCCTCAGAATTGGCCATATTCAATAACTATTGGAAAAGGAAGACGGATTTCCACATACCAAAGCTAATGTGAAAGATTGGTTAGAGGGTGGCAGTATTCCCTGTGTTGTCACTCTTTATGATTTCTGTACCATTTGTCTTGTATATAAGTAAATATAATTTGCAGAAGGGAAAAGGAATAACTGAATACATGGGACAGAGGATACCGAGTATCACAACAGTGATACTCATTAGACACTATGTGGGAAGTGAACTTTACAATTTGGGGTAGAGGCGAGTGTAAGATGGGGAAACATGGGAGGGGTAACACTGTTTAAAAGTAATAAATGTATTCATTACTTCTCTAACTGTAACCCCTCTTTACATCACCCTGACTGGGAATAGTTGGGTTTCATCCAGGTTATTTTTCTAGTAGGAACTGAAAATACAGTTTAAAAATATAGAGGGAAATAGCAGCCACAGAAGAGATTTAAATGTTGAGTAGAGCTCCTGGGATATTGATGAGGCTATGGATGACCTAATCTTTAACTGGTAGAGATCCAATTATTTCATTAAATGTATCAAATGGAAGAATTTCATTAAATGTATCAAGTGGAAGAAAATGCTAAAAATGCATGCTACATTTTGATACTGTGGATACCAACTTTTTTTTTGCAGAAGATGAGAGATACAGAATGTAAAATCACCTGTAGATTAGCTATTTCAGATTTTACCTGTGACATAGGATTTATAATGCTGAAACTTCTGTCATCCAACAGAGAAATAAGCAGCATTTAAGCAAGTTAGCTGCTTAAGGTGTTTTAAACTTCTTTATGGGTCCATGCCAACAAAGACTGCATTAAGCATATAAATACATTAATCATGAAAAGGATATGGAATAATGATTCTTCCAGAACTTAACCCTGTGATCTGTTTGAAACAGGCTGACAGCATGATGGGAAATAGAAGTGTTTCCTGTTAAGCATTTGATTGATTCATTTACAGTAATTCCCCATCCTTACTTAACTATTCACTTTGGTCTCATACACATGTATTTATATTGACTTAGAAGATCCTGGATAAATGACATATTGGAGAAAGGCTTGTGTGCTTTCAGGCTGACCTAGCTTTAGCTGACAACATTTGTCCTTTCAGTACTGGATTGTGCATCTACCTAGTGTTATGTTTTTGTAAAATCTTGCAAATATTATCTAATTGTCAAATTAGTCTTGTAAGAAGAACTTTAAGAAATATATTTCTATGGTCCTTAAGTAGTTGTAAAAAGAAGTTGCCATTCATCTAAGCAGTTTATGAATACAGTGCATCTTGACCACTGTCACCTTTTCAACATTTTCACCCTGTCATCCCTACCCTCCCTTTTTCTTACTTATCTTGATTTTTAGGCTATGTATTGAATTGTTTGCAACTTAACAAAACAGTTTATGTGTCCAATGCATCCTGATCTGTGACTTCACCTCAATTTCTTCACCCACCTTCAACCCACCCTTCCCTTATATTTCTCCCTTCTATGGCATATACAATGAATTCTTGCCTGTATTTTCTTCCCATTCCCCTTCATTCTCTAATCCTCTCCTATTTAACCCCAACCCTCTCCTCTTGCAAGTACCCATTTCCTCATACATATTTTGAGGGGTTTGACTTAGTTATTTGTTGTTGTTATTGTTGGTGGTGGTGGTTGTAATGGGGCTTGGACTCAGGCCTGGGTGCTGTCCCTGAACTCTTTCACTCAAGATTAGTGCTCTACCATTTTGAGCCACAGTACCACTCCTTTGACTTAGTCATAGAGCTCCCCTATGATCCAGCAATCCCACTTTGGGGCATTTACCTGAATGATCACAAACAAGACCATACCAAAGCTACCAGCACAACTATGTTTATTGCAGCATTATTTACCATGGCTCAGATATGGAGCCAACTCAGATGCCCCTCAAGATCAAGAAAATGTGGTATATATACACAATGGAATTCTATGCCTCCACCAGAAAGAATGACATTGGCCTATTTGTTAGGAAATGCAAAGACTTGGCAAAAATTATATTAAGTGAAGTAAGCCAGGCCCAAAGAAACATAAGTCCCATGGTTTCCCTTATTTGCAATAACTAGTATAGGTCTGGGATAAGCAGAAAAACTCTGATAAGATGATGTTAAGCGAAATGAACCCCAAGATAGGGACACAAGTGTTTTTTTTCTTTCTAGCTATTGTTTCTAACATATTTAGAAGGAACCATGTGATTTTTTTGTTGCTTTGTATGACCCTTCCCCACAGTACAACCCCTGTTTTCACTGTATTTGATTTTGATATAATTTGTGGAGGGGAAGGGAAAAAACAAATTGTTTAAATAGGGATACAGATTAACTCATTGCAACAATGAAATGTAGATGATGCTATGTCGAAAAATGAACTTTACAATTTAGGCGGGGTGGGGGAGAAGGGGTGAAGGGTGAGGGAGGTGTAGCTGAGGAGGTGGGAGGGATGGGATGGGAGGGGAAAATCAAAGGAGGAGGCAACAATGCTTGATAAGAAATGTACTCATTACCTTGCTCATGTAACTGTAACCCCTTTGTACAGTATTTTCACAATAAAAAACTTAATAAAAAAGTATTAGACCATTTGCATTCATAGAATCTATTACACTTCAGCTAATTCATTTGTAACACTTTGCTTAATATTCAGTGAGTTTACTAATAGATTTATAGGCACATTCTCACTTCTACAAATGAGGGGGGAAATGCAGTTTATTTTTCTCTGGGTCTGGTGGCGTACTTAGCTTAATATTTTTTCTAAGTCTTTTCATTTCCTTACAAATGGTACTGTATAATTTTTTCTGATGGATGAGTAGAATACCATTGTGTATATAGAGCAAATTTCCTTGATGAGTTCATCCATTGAAGAATATCTGGATTGATTCCATATCTTGGCTATGGTAAATAATGCTGCAATCAACATTGTTGTGCTGGTAGCTTTAGTGTGCTCTTGTTTGTGCTGTATTGGCTAAATGCCTAGGAGTGGAATTTCTGAGTCATAGAGAAGCTCTATATTTTCTTACTGAGTAACCTCCACACAGCTTTCCAGAGTGGTTGAATAACGTAAATGCAAATTTCCACCACCAGTGTTTTAACCTTCCCTTTTGGTCACATTCTTGTCAGCATCTGTTATTGTTTGTTGTTGTTATTTATATTGGCCATTCTAGCTAGGGTGAGGTAGAATCTCAATATTATTTTATTTGTATTTCCTTTATGTACAGAGAAGTTGAATATTTCTTCATGTGACAATTAGCTGTTTTCTTCTTCTGAGAAACCTCTCTTTAAGTCATTAGCCCATCTATTAACTGAGTTGTTTCTTTGAGGGTTTATTTGGGGGAGGGTTAATTTTTGAGCTATAAGTATGTTTTGGATTTGTCTGATATATAGCTGGTAAAAATCTTCCCTTATTCTGTGGGCTTTTGATTTAGCTTGTTATCTACAAAGTTCAACAAAATAAGTATCAGGAAATATGTACTTGCAAAAGGGAGAGGAATAGAAGAATGGAGAGGGAAATTGGATGAGAATGAAGGCAAGAATTCATTATAGATACTTCATGAGAAGTATAAGGGAAGGGGTAGGTTCAAGGGGGGTGAAGATGTTGAAGTGGTGACATAGATCAAGATGCTTTGTAGACACAAACTGTTAAAAGGCAAAGTAATTCACTATATAACCTCAAATTAAGATAAGAAGGGGAGGGGTGTGTTGGGAGGGCAGGGTGAGAATTCTGAAAGGGGTGATATTGCTCAAGATACACTGTGTTCATAAACTGCTTTGATGAATGCCAACTCCTATGTGCAGTTACTTAAAGAAAATTAAAATACTCTAAGAAAGATTAAAAATGAAAAGGAAAACTAGTGCTTTCGCCATCACTCAGTTGCACCCTATATGCAAATCTTTCATACGCTCTTGCCTGAATTTTTGTAATAGCAATTAACAGAAACTAATACACATGAACAAGATCATTGTTTTGAGCTTTGCCTACTTCAACTCATTACAAAGGAAAGTGAGAAGTAATGAGCCTTGAGTTGTAGTGAACATTGATTATAAATACTTTGGAAGGTAAAGAATGAGCCAATAAAAACTATGTAGAGAATGTCACATAATTGTCCCAAATTAAAATAGGATGCAACTTTGGTATCTACTGAGAAATCCTACTTATTTGTACCTTTCCCAGAAATATTTGAATAAACATATTTTAAAGAAATTTTAAAATGCAATTGATTACAAAAACTACTCTGCCTTTTAGATGTAATCAGGGAAGAAATACATTTGTCATCTGACCATTTATTTAAAATATGTTAGACAAATTAACTCATCATTGATTAGTTTCTTATACAACATGATGAGTTGGGAGACAAATAGGATTCTGACATGAAGATTCTTCATAACTCTTTGCTTTGGTCATGAATGTTCTTCTAGTTAGTATTACCTTTTAATTTTACAATATCTTGAAATGCTAATGCCTTCCATCTAATTATGTTTATATTTGACTAAAGTCTATATTTTAAATCATTTCATATTTAGAGATTTAACTCAAACCATGTCAATATGTCATAGTCATTGACATTGGTCTATTATTCTTCAAATCCATGTTTAAACTAAATTCTTTCAGATAAGTAAGGCAAGTGGAATTTAAAACACTTGGCTTAAGGAACAAAGATAAGTTAAAAAAAAGTCTTTGCATGGAGTTGCCTTTCATGGTACTGACAGGTATTAAGTAATATTATATTAAAGCAACTTTCCTTTTGTAGGTGAAATATCTAAATGTTTAGGTGTCATACTAAGTGTTTTTTGATAAGTTTTGACATTTTGCAATGAAAGCTGTTTTCACAAAACTGTATTCAAGAAAAATACTCAAACATTTTGAAGGCTGCCTTATGTGATAGATGAATACATTTTTCATTTTCTTGGAGAGTTTTGTCAAGTGAGATTGAAAAATTAATACTAAGGATAATAATAGGAAAATGCTTATATTTTGAGCTTGGGGATAATAATGAATCAAGAAGCACACAACTAAATAACACTTTCATTTGAAATATTTTTATTATTATTTTAACAAGTTTATGTTCATTTGGTACATTTGATCTCAAAGAGATGACTGTTAATTCTTTAAGAACAAATCAGAAATGTATCTATAGACTGAATTCTTTTTTAGTAATAGGTTAGAGACCAATGCTTTCTTTTTTAACTCAAAACAAATCTTGAAGAGAAATGATAATAATGCTTCGTACCTTTATGCATTTGCTTTCAACTAATTCAATTCACTTAATTAATTTTAATTAATCTTTTCAACACCTTTGTAAAGTGGCAAATTGGCTAGAGCTGATTCCCCCATACTGAAGTGATTAATTAGGGATTTATATGTATATATGTGCATATATATAATATCTTATTTCTTAAATAACCTGCAATATTAAATATCTTATTATTAAATATCTCATTTCTTAACCTGCAATATTAAATTTATGGGATGAATTGATATGCTAAAATAAGACTTATAATCATGATCATTGATCCTTTCAGAGAAAATTATGTCAACTTAGGCTTTGGATTTCCCATCTGTGCCTGGATTGTATCTGAAGCACTCACTAGAGCATGAGAGGGAGTGGCCTGGTTTAAAACCCTTGGGACTCTAGAATCTAGCTTGAGTTCTTTCATTAACTATCTCTCTGACCTTGAAACTTATTTTTCTTAGCTGCAAGGTAGTGATAATGTTAACTGCCTGGCCTATATCACAGGGATGTTGGAAGTTTAAGTGTGACAATATATGTGAAAACATTTTCTTACTTTATCTTTAAATATAAATTATTTATCTTTCTGTAAAATCAAATATAATAGGCGAATGTTTTACTGTGGACAGACTTATAGCATGCTGGGAGCTTGCATTTTAGTACATCAACTTAAAACTTCTTTCAATTCATTTACTGGATGTATAATATTCCAGAGAAGACACAGTTCAGTGTGTGCATACACTGAGTGAGGTATACATGCTGGATGTAGATAAGATGTAGATACTAATTATGAATCTACCATGATTTGCATTCCATAATTTGTTCATTGTCAAAGGAGGCCTAGGAATAACACTCCTGGGAGGCTGGATGGTTCTATTTATGATCAGGAGATAAGTTTGTGATTCTAATCCTCCACATCATGTTTATATACAATGTAAGAAAATTATGAAGGCAAGACTAAAGAGATTTCTGGAGGTCATTACACAGTAGCCTATGTGCTCTCACTTCAAGACATTGTTCCATTACTTGAGTGCCACATCTGTCTTCTCAAATTGCACAGTTTAGTCTTTCTTAGGGTAGGATGCATCTCTTCTCAACTACTGTCATCCTCATTCATCATTTGTCCATTTCCCTTCTTACTTTATGAATTACTGCTTCTGAGGCTCCATTGTTCTCTGTTCCACATCTCTCAGATCTTCCTAGGTAGATTTCTTTTGAGTTCACTCTTCTTGGCCTTTTCTCCTTTCTGTCGACATTCACAATGCCAGGTGTTTTTGTTTATTAGTGGCTACTATGCCATCAACTCTCACTATCTTATGCCTCTTGTTTATGTTACCCCCCTCATCTCCAGACGTAGATTTTCAATACCTATTATTTTGCTTGGATTTACCTACGATGTATGCCAGTATTTTGGAAGCTAGTACTAGGGTTTGATGTCTCAGCCACATGCAAGTTTTCTATCACTTTAGCAACACTCCTGCACCCACTTTTTTGTGATTAATTCTTTATTTTTATTTTTTATCATGAAAATACTGTACAGAGGGGTTACAATTACATGGGCAAGATAATGAGTACATTTCTTATCAAGCATTGTAGCCTCCTCCTTTGTTTCCCCTTCCCATCCCTTCCCATCCTCCCCCTGTCCCCCGCCTGCCCAATCCTCCCCCCGCCACCAAAGTTGTAAAGTTCGTTTTTGACATAATGACTTGTACATCTCATTGTTGCAATGGGTCCACCTGTATCCCTATTTAAACGATTTGTTTATGATTAATTCTTTTATATGGGTTCTCACACTATGTGCCTTGGGCTGGCCTAGAGCATAGCTGTACCTATAGATGTGTGCCATCATGTCTGGATCATTTACTCAAGCTGGGTCTCACTAATTTTTTGCTTTAGCTGACTGGTCTTGAACCATAATCTTCTTGGTCTCTGCCTCCTAGGTAGCTGAGTTTACAAGTGCTGTATCTCAAATCTGAGAAGTCCAAGTCAAAGTTTGTTCTCTCTCTTATTTCTATTATGTTCCTCTCCAGTATTCCTCCTGGTAGTTGACTAAAGGAAATGATTTTTCCAATAACTGAAACCAAGACCTTTCATCATCTCTAGTTTCTTCTAGCTTTTTCAGTCTCCTATGAGATCTTCATACTATCCACAATCCAGCCCCCTCCCAAATGTAATTATTATTCTAATAGTGATATGTAGAGGGGTTGAAGTTAAATAAGCCAAGTAAGGAGTACATTTCTTTTTGAACAATGTCACCCCTTCCCTCACTTTCTCCCAGTTTTGCCTTCCTGCCCCCACCCACAAGTTGTATAGTTCATTTTCAATATAGTGGCTAGTGACTATCACTGCTGCATTTGTTCATGTGTTACCCCACCCTTTTTGTGCCCTGTATCCTCCCCAAATTGGACAAATTTACAAACATGACAAGAGATACAGAAAACAAAAAAGCAACAATGAAAAGAAAACCAACCTTTCTTGGAGTTCTTATCAAAATCACCAAAATCTTCTGGCTCAGTCTATAACTTTACTCAATCTATGTTGAATTTTTGCCTGGAATGAGATGGAAATCTGACATGCTAAAGCAATAACGTGATGTGATTTGAAATATAAAAGGAGTAGTATTTCACTCTTTCTGAGATGGTCATGAACAAAACTCATCTGGAACACATGACATTATGCAGACTCTGATCCAGTGTGTCTCAATTAGATCCACTAAAATCCTGCATATTTGAAAATTCTACAGGTGAAGCTGATTTGTTCAGTCAGTAGACCATACCTTGATTAGCAAAACCCAATGTGAGTAGTCCTTAAGGGTTGTTCCCAGTACAGCATCATTCATATGATGCAAGGACATTTTAGAAGGGCAAATTCTGAAGTCCATTTCCTGATTCACAAGTGTTATACATGAAACTCAGCAATCTAGGTCTTCACAAAACTTCCAAGACATGGTGATACATAATGAAACTTGAGACCTAGAGGTCTGCATTCTAGATCTGGAATACTCAACAGAACAACAGTAATGAAAACGCCAAGTAAAGCTAAGAAGTACTGGGATAGAATGAGTCATATTATAGCTTGAGCTAGTGTCCTTCTGTCCTATTAGATCCATGTGCTCATCCTTAGACTCCATGGTTCTTCTTTCTCGGCAAGGAATACTCCTTACCCAATAGACATAGTCTTTTCCCTCACTTCCTTTGACTCTCTACTCAAAAGTTACAATGTCAGGACTCCTCTTGTGTCTCCTTTCCAGATGGGAATTTTTGCTACTTTTTTTCATTGCCTTTCTTTTACTTTCAAATAAATGCTCTCTTAGTCAATTAAAAAATAAGTCAGCACATCAATGACAATGTTTTACAATAGTATCTGTGAAAAGTTCCTGTCTTCAAAGTTGGGATTCCATGTTTTCTTAACATGGTTTTCTTTCCTATGTAGCACTGATCATATATGTAAAACATATACACATACATATATATTTAATTTACCAGATTATTTTTAATTTTGGAAACACAATTTCTTTTGGCATAGGTTTTTTTTACTCTTGCTCATATTTCTATATTCAATGTCTAGAAGAGTGACAGGCATAAAGAAGGCATTGAATATTTGTGAAATTGAAATAAACTATTTTTCAAAATTGTTTTCTATCATTGCATTTTGAATGGAAAATGTGATTATATTGATTCTAGAATAATAAGGAAAGGGCAAAAATGATCATGGAAAGGTGAGTGTTAAGATTTCACAAGGGAGATAAGGTATAGTAGCAAAAGCCTATAATCCCAACTACTTGGGAGGTAGAAAGGGGCAGATTGTGGTATGAGGCTTAGATATACTTATCATAACACCCTATCTGAAAGACAAACTAAAAACAAAATACTAGGAATATGTCTTATTGATAGAGCAGAAGGAAATACAAAGCCTTGAATTCAATTCTTCATGCTCCCCCCACAAGTATTTGACAAGAGTGGAATCACCAGAAACACACTTTTTCTCTACCAAAATTGTTCATAGTTTTTCTTAGTTAATGAGATTACAACTATTTATACTTTTATCAATACATGCTTTATTTTCATTTTCTATCCTAGGATATAAAACAAAATAATGGATATTTCTAATGCATTTATTGTCTACTTGCAAAAAATAAATCACACAAGTGAGGACCAGGTGTGACTGTTTTTTGGCTGGAGAATTTTAAATTAATGGTGATAATGTATAGCAGTGTATATCATTAGAAGGAGGTAGCCTGTGGGAAGACGCAGGAATAGGTGTTAGGGCTGCTTTTATTTAATGTTTTTGTTAATGATCTGGAAGGAAGAGTGAAAAGCTCATTAATTATATGCACTGGTTTACTAAATTGGGAGGTGCATTGACACCAGGAGAAAGAGAAAAAAATGCAGAAAGACTTAAAGGAGTCAAACAGAGCAAAGAGAAAATTAACTGAAGTGTCATTTTTAAGAAAAGAAAGTCAGATTTAGTTATCAGAGACATATTCAAAAGTTCCTTATGTAGCTAATATTCCTTTGTGGTAATATTAGCATTCATATTTTTATTATATTTTGTGTTTCTCTTTTGTGCTGAACCTGGAGCTTGAACTCAGGGTATAGGTGCTCTCCCTCAGTCTTTGTGCTCAAAGTTAACATTCTCCCAGTTGAGCTACGATTCTACTTCTGGCTTATTTGAACTTCATCTTAAAAAAATCTCATGGAAAAAATCTGCCCGAGCTGGCTTTGAATATTGATCCTCAGGGGCTGCGAATGTGGCTTAGTGGTAAAGTGCTTGCCTGGCATGCATGAAGCCCTGGGTTCAATTCCTCAGCACCACATAAACAGAAAAAGCTGGAAATGGCACTGTGGCTCAAGTGATAAAAGTGCTAGCCTTGAGCAAAAAGCAGCTCAGGGATTGTGCCCAGGCCATGAATTCAAGCCCCAGGACTGGGGAAAAAATCAATGTCTTAAAAATATTGATCCTCAGATCACAGCTTCCTGAGTGGCTAGGATTAAAGGTCTGAGCCACCAATATCACCCAATTATCTTTAAGTAGCTGTACAAAGAAGTTCAATTCAATGTTTTAGTCAATGAGTGCAATGCATCTTTATCAATGTCACACATTCCATCATTTTTCTCCATCTCTCCCAATCCCACTTCTCCCTTCAAGTTATCTGGTTCCATTTTCACATATGGGCATTGAATATGAGGATTATTCTCTTCTTTTATCTGTTTCCTACCTTCCCCACCTTGACCTCATCCTAGCCCCTAACAGCACCTGTTCCATCCTCTTGATATTCATTTTGTTAAACTTAAAATTAGTTGTTCAAAGGAGTTACACTATTACACTAGTTCTCTGCACATATCATACTTTAGTTATTTTTGTCTATATCTGCTTTGACCCTGTACATATTTTCATATATGTTTATAATTTAGATTTAACTTCCGGATATCAGAGAAACCATGCTCCTTCTTTTTGAATGATAAGTAAAATTTCCTTGTATGTTTTACGTCTTGGCTATTGTGAATAGTTCAGCAATGAATGTGGGCACACAATTATTTTTATTGTTTCCTGATGATAATATATAATTTATCTATGCCTCAGTGCCCAATTCATCAGCATCTAGAGTGGCTCACCCACCTCTTACATGTGTAATAACCCAAGTGTAATGAGCAACAATTATCATTCCTCACAAAATCTACAGATTAGGGAGGTAGAAGCATCTTGGGAAGGCACTCTGGCCATAATAAGGGACATTCTGAGTGTTAAGTTTAGATAATAGGTCAGAAGTGGAGAAGTAAATAGGAACTCAAGATTTTATTCAGATCATATTTGATCCTATATCCATGGACAGAGTTCTGAACTACAGTATAATTTTCACCAAATAAGAGCTAGTCTAGCTACTACCCTGCCTCTGAGAGTGCGGATTTCTTATTTACACAAGGCCCCGCCAGCTTCGGCACAGACATCAGAAACCACAGAGGTAGAAGGGAAAACAATTTATCCCGAACAATGGATGAAGAAAGGAAGAAGAATCTTAATGCCTCCAATAACTAATTTCCAGAGAGAAAGAAGTAATCATTCCTACAAATATTTGAGAGTTTCCACAGTGAAGGTCTTTAGGGTCCAGAAATATTATTGATAATTCTTATTTTCATGTTTACATTTTGTTTCAGGCTGTTGTAATCAGGAAGTACAGTTATGTACACAGTATAAGAGGGACAAAAGTCTGAAGAATTTCAGGAATTCTGTGATTCATTTCAAGATTGTAATTGCTCTGCCCTTTCTATTTCCCATAGAAAATATTTGCAGCAGACTTTGTAGTCTCAGTGTAAGAACAGCAAATTTGGAGAGTTCAGTTATAATGGAAGCATAGTAGTGTTGCTGCTGGTGGTGTTTTCATGTGTACACATGTGAACACTTAGTAAAATGTGTGTTTAGTATTCTCTTGAATGACAGCACTCAGATAACCAGGTGTTTTCTACCTGGAGATATAGGGAAAGTTTCAGACAGTTAGCATTCTTCAGCCTTCATTGGAATGATATAAACTTGTAGTGTATTTGGGGAACACTGATCACAATATCTCACTCTGATTCTAAAATGCTTTAACTATAAATAAGATCACACATAGGACTCACAGTCAACATTTTTCTATTGCAATATTCTATTGTACTACCACATTGACATTTTAGTGTCATACTACCTGATTTTCCCATATTTCCCTTCATCAGTTTAGTAACTATAATAAAATAGCAACAGGTACTAATTAATAAATAAGAAATAACTATGATTTAGTGAATACAGGATTATGTGTCAGGAATTGTTCTAAGAAATTTTCATTAGTGTTCATTAAAAGAAAACATAGATGTTAAGGAATGGAAGGGTTAAAATTATGGTTCAGGATTTCTAACTGTTAAAAAAAATGTTATATACCCAAAGAAGCATAGGTCCCATGGTTTCCCTTATATGCAATATCTAGTATATGTATGAGTCAAGCGGAAAAGGTCAGATAATGTGATGTCAGGAAAATGAACCCTTAGATATGTATTTTAATGTTTTTTTTCTTTCATGTATGTGTTTCTAATGCATTTATAAGATTATCTCTTTGTTGCTTTGTATGTCCCTCCCCCCAGTTTAACCCCTGCTTTCACTATATTTGATGTCAGTATAGCTTGTGGAGGAGATGGGGAAAAACCAGTTGTTAAAGGATACAGGTGGACCTGTTGCAACAATGAGAAGTACAAGTTGTCATGTCCAAAATGAGCTTTACAATGTCGGGGCGGGGGGGCGGGGGAGGGGGAAGGGGAAGGAGAAGGATTGGGATTGGGGGGAGGGGGAAGGCTGGGAAGGGATGTGAAGGGTAAACAAAGGAGGAGGCTGCAATGCTTGGTAAGAAATGTACCCATTATCCTGCCCATGCAATTGTAACCCCTCTGTACAGTATGTTCACAAATAAAATAAAATTAAATTAAAAAAATGTTATACAACATATACCCTTACCCAGTTACCTGATACTTTGGCTTTTCTGCTATAGGTAGATGTTTTCTTACTTTGTTTCAGATTAATAGGAGATGCAATGAATAAATTCGGAAAAAATACACATAGCTATTAGTACTTACATAGAGGTAGTATACTTTTGTAATAGCTATTCAAAATTTGAGGCTATAAAGTAGAAGGATTTCCTCATGAAGCCAGGAAAGTTGTCACCAATATAATTCACTTAACCTAATAAAGAAATAAGGTATAAATAAAGTTTGTTAGGTTCTTCAGTTGCCACCTTTAGAAACATTTCTTACAAAGTCAGTTATACTCATACCTGTATGGCTTTGCATCATATTTAAATTTATTACAGACATCTAAAAGAGGCATGATAGATTAAAAGACATTTTCTTTTCTTTTAAGGCATCAAACGAATGTAGTACCATAGATTTTTACCCAACTCCCTATCCCTAGTATATCACAATTTTCAGGTGAGCCAAGTTTGATTAAGTTGGCAGTTCCAGGCTCCTTATTCTCAAAACTGCAATGGCTCCTTAATGTGGAGTAGTCAACTGTCCTTCACTGATGATTTATAACAGGACAAAAGGAGCGACTTGACACCTAGAGAGTGGAGTAAGTGCAGTGTATTGAGTAGTTGAGAACATTTTTGACGGATTTTGTTTTAGGTAAAAATATAGGCATCTTCTTCTATAGATTTCTTAAGACATATATTGTAAGAGAAAGAAAATCCATATGGTATTGATTTATTTAAATGTTAAAAAAATTAGATTTTGAGAAAGACTCTCATATATATTTTTCTTAGAAAGAGAATGCTTTATTTCACCAAAAAAAAAAATGAAGGGGGGGGCGGAGGTTTGCAAATTCATGTGTGTTTCCAAATCTAAAATCAGAATTGACCTGGTTTTTTAAAACATGCCCCAAACAAAGTTAAGTCTGTAGTTTCAAAGAATTCAGTCAGCTTCAGGAGGTAGCAGGCAAGCTGTGTCTCTAGAAGACTCCTCATCACCTTAGTCAAAACAGAACAGTAAACAAATAAACAGCATACTCAAGTACCAGCATCGTGGTATAACTCTACAGAATTTATAGCTTTAGTGATGCAGGGCTGGGTGTCAACTCATAGGTTCCTTTCCTTTTGTGCTACAAAACAAAAGAACTCTGTTAAATGGGGTAATGAATTGTGTGGGCTATAATTGCCATCCTGCCAGTAACTGCTGCTTTCTTACAACAGCTTCAGCATGAGCTGAAAGCAGGTGGAACAGGCTAGGCTGCTATTCCATTCTTGTTGGTAAAACAGAGGAAAAAAGGGACAAATCACCACCTTCCTGGGTCTAAAAGTACCTTTACTCCAAATAAACTATTATCGTGTTCTTTTATTGAGTTTGAACATTTTTTTGTGATTACTCATAAAAATTTTCAGACATTGAGGGACCACAAGATAATATAAAAGATGCTATGTAGTGCATTACAAAAGAAATTTATCTTGCATGTATATGCCAATGTATCTATTGCCAGTGAGATATATTTTATATTGTATTTATTTAGGAATTGATTCCTTCCAAATGAGATACTGCCCTGAGAATATAAATGATTATTTATTTCTCATTTTATTTTCTTGAGTTTTCTCTCCATTTATTCCCCCCTGCCCCAATACAAGGGCTTGAAATTTCAGGCCTCATATTCTTGCTTATTATGACTGGCATTCTCATACTTGAGCTGTAGTTATTAGCTGGTTAACTTAAGATAAGGATCTCTTGAATTTTTCTGTCTGGACTGTCATAGAATGGTAATCATCATATCTCAGTCAAACATGGAGTTCCCCTCATCCACACAAGGCTTATTGAAATATAATACACAGATCATAGAATCAAGGTATAAGATTCAATACATATATGCAATGAAATGATTTAATATAGTATCATCTGCATAACTATAAAATTTGTGTGTGTATTATCTAGTGAGAACACTTAAGATCTCTATTCATCCTGTCTAATACACACACACACACACACACACTATTATACTAACTAACCATACTTTGTGTGTGTGTGTGTGTGTGTGTGTGTGTGTGTGTGAGAGAGAGAGAGAGAGAGAGAGAGAGAGAGAAAGAGAGAGAGCTCTCTATATTTCCCAGACTGATCACTTCTTGGGGCTCCAGTAATCCTCCTACCTCAAGCCTCTCAGTTAGATAGAGTTAGAAACATGTGCAACTGTGCATGACTACCTTCTACCTTCTAGACTTTATTATTTGCACCCACTAAAATTCACATTTCTATAGTTATTTTGATTTTTTTGTTGCTAGCTTTAATAGCTAAAAGGGATTCACACACCACCATTACAATATTAGGATATTCTGAACTTTACTATATATTTGCTTCTGCATATAATTTTATTTTTTTATTTTTTAATTTATATATATATATATATATATTATTGTAAAGTTACTGTGCAAAGTGGTTACAATTACATGAGTAAGGTAACGAGTACACTATTTCCTATCGAGCATTGTTGCCCCCTCCTTTGTTTTTTCTCCTACCATTCCTTTCCTCCCCACCTCCCCAGCTTCTCCCTCTCCCCCCACCTGATGTTGCAAAGTTTGTTTTCAACATAGTGTCTTGTACATCTCATTATTATAGTGGTTCAGCCTTTATCCTTATTTCAGCATTTTGCTATTTCCCTCCCCTCCCCAAAGTAGAAAAATGTATATACAAGATGCAGGGCACAGGAATAAAATACAGTGAAAACAGAGATTACCACCATTGGGGAAGAACATACAAAAGAAACAAAATCACACAGTACATTATAAATACATTAAAAACAACAACAACAAAGATAAAACCTCTTGGGTCCCTATCTTGGGGTTTATTTCGCTTAGCATTTTATATGGTCATATGTACATAGATTTTGACCTTTTCTACTTGTTCTAGTTATATATACTAGTTATTGCAAATAAGGGAAACCATGGGGCCTATGTTTCTTTGGATCTGGCTTACTTCACTTAATATAATTTTTTTTCAAGTCTTTCCATCTCCTAACAAATGGGGCAGTGTCTTTTTTTTTAATTTAATTTAATTTTATTTGTGAACATACTGTACAGAGGGGTTACAATTACATGGGCAGGATAATGCATACATTTCTTACCAAGCATTGCAGCCTCCTCCTTTGGTTTACCCTTCACATCCCTTCCCAGCCTCCCCACTTCCCCCCAATCCCAATCCTTCTCCTTCTCCCCCCTCACCCCCTTCGCACCGACATTGTAAAGCTCGTTTTGGACATGACAACTTGTACTTCTCATTGTTGCAACAGGTCCACCTGTATCCTTAAACAACTGGTTTTTCCCCATCTCCTCCACAAGTTATACTGACATCAAATATAGTGAAAGCAGGGGTTATACTGTGGGGGAGGGACATACAAAGCAACAAAGAGATAATCTTATAAATGCATTTGAAACACACTGCATATAATTTTATATGTTCATATGTTTTCATGTCACCAAGTATCCTTTTGCTTCAACTCAATTCCTTTTTGGCATTTTTTTTTTGGTGTGTGGAGTAGGTTTAATGGTTACAAGATCCCTAAACTTATGTTTGTCTTTAATCTCTCCTTCATTGCTGAAGGACTACTTTATCATGCATAGTAGTCTCAGTTGGCAGAATTTCTTTCTGTTGAATGCATCACCTTCCTTCTCTGTTAGGATTCTGTGGGTCATTCCAATGGTGACAATTCACTTGCTTGCAATTAGTTTCTCAAGCATTTTCAAGAGCCTTTCTTTATGTTCAGCTTCTAAAAGATTGACTATATTGTATCCTGGAATATCCTTTTTTGCATAAAACTTTCTTGACAACCTTTGAACTTCGTTAAGTCTGGATGTCCATATACATCCTAAAATGAGGGAAGTTTCAGCCTTTCTTTCTCTTCTCTTTCTCATTCCCTCCTTTCCTCCTACCCTCCTCTCACATCTTGTTTGACATAATAATTTATGCATTCTTTTGCTGTTATGAGTATAGAATCATAATATTTTCATACTTTATAACTTTTATTCTACAAATTACCTAATTTTAAATATGTCTGCAAATCCCCTAATTCTTGAAGTATTTTTTTTTGATGCTGTCTATTGATTGTTTTCAATTTTACCATTTTTCCATCCATATGAAAAAAATTATGTTTGGGTTTTTTATGCATCTGTTTTCAATATTATTTTCTCATCTTCTATAGTTTTTCTCTTCAGGATCATTTGCTTATCTATGTTCACTTGTATATCACTGGAACTGGGACAGAGAAGATGTCTGTGTAAATCAAAAATTAGCAGGCCTGCTTTTTGAGACATAGATAAATGTGTGTATGTGGGCCCCAGAGCAGAGGACTTCTATCAGACTTGTAGTTGAGAGAGAGTGGAAGCCAACTACAGGCTCCCTTCAGCATCCTTAGTCAGTGAAGTAGGCTGTCCCCTAAGGTACAATGTAACTCCTCCCTAGGTCCTTTAGCAGAAGGTTCCACTGGCAGCATTAAGGCCCAGTGGGTCTGTGAATGTGATCGCTCCCAGAGAATGTTCCCAACTTTGTAACAATAGTTCTGCTTGGCAAGTTTGTCAGCTGAATGCAAGTCTGCTTCCTTCCAAACTGCCCTGATTGGTCTTAGACTCTTCTAGGCTCACACACCTGCCCGCTGAATCCCAAAGTTCTCAATAAAGTATTTTATTATTCGTGTATGGCTGCTACAGAGAGCAATGCACTCCTCAGCTCTTGAGTTCAAGAAAGGAGTAGACCTAAAGATATTAACATTTATTGAGAATCAGACACATATTAGATACTTGGTATGTAGTACTAACTAAATTTTCTAGAATACCTTAGGAATCAGTCTCTATGCTATATTTGAAGAAAACCTTTACAGATAAGAAAACTTACTTGGGGATGGGAAGGTGGCTCAGTGGTAGTGCGCTTGCCTTGCATGCCTGAGGCCCTGGGTTCGATTTCCTCAGCACCACATAAGCAAAAAAAAAAAAAAAGCCAGAAGTGGTGCTGTGGTTCAAGTGGTAGAGTGCTAGCATTGAGCTGAAGAGCTGAGGGAGAGTGCCCAGGCCCAGAGTTCAGGCCCCGCGACCAGACCCTCCCCCCCAACAAAAAAGAAAACTTACTGATGAGTACAAAATATATCATTTTATATGTAAATGTAGTCTATCTACTTTTGTATCAAAACTATTCTTTCCACTATTTGGTTGCTAAGTAAATTAATTAAAATATTCCAGGAAAACATAAAAAGTAGTGAATTAGGTACATACATGAACATAGTTTCTTTAAAGAAGTAATTTTCTTTTCAGGAAAATTTATAGTTCAGAGTTATTTTTATATTTTGTTTCTATGAATTTAAAAACATAAGCGGTTAATTCTAAAAATAACTTTATGCAAGTAATGATCACTATAATATTATTCTATATTCCCAAAAGTTCTATCTACCATATTTTTCCTTAAAATATTATCTCTTAATCTTCTTCAGAATTTTAAATCTCTATTGGTGGCCAGTGGCTCAAGCCTATTTTTCTAGCAATTCAGGGGGTTGAGATCACATTAAAAGCGAAAACAGGCAGAAAAGTTTATGAGACTCCAATAACCCCCCCAAAGAAATGGAAGGGGAGCTGTGGCTCTAGTAGTAGAGTGCTAGTGTTGAGCCCCAAAGCTCAGGGATAGCACCTGGGTCCTGAGTTCAAACCCAGGACTGAAACAACATACATATGCACACACATACCCACAAATAATTATAAATCTCTGAATTTCATATTCTAAATAATAGGCTATAATATTTTATTTACTAGCAGATTACCAAGTATAGATCTAATCTACAAAGGATAGACAATATCACTCCACATAGTTATACAAAGAAAGCTATATGAATGCCAGTAATTTATTGTTTGGCTTTCAATTCTATGTATTCTGGCACAGTTTAGAGAATAGTATGTAGACAAAGAAATGACTAGATTTTAAGGCAACAAAGGAAAGCAACTTACATATGAATTTATATGAAAATTTAATATTGTATTTTCAAACTAAAAATTCAGTTTGTGGCTAATTAAATATATTAGGTCATTTTCATATTGTTGATTTTTTTAAACTGTCTTCATTCTGGTACAGGATTTTGACTTATTATTAATATAAGCCTTCTCCCAGATAATTTATGAATATCTCAATTTGTTTTTGTCCTGTTTTTTCACTATTTTAATCATGTCTTTGAAAAAAACAGAATTTAAGAAATTTTCTCAGGCACAATTTAATCAATAAATGCCACTACAACAATTTTATATCTAACAGCAAAACAATATCTTTGATCTATTGAACACAAAAGAAAAATTACCTCAAATCTAAATAAAAATTTATATGTAATGATATGAAAAAATATTTAAGAAATCTTTCACCAAAGGTCACAATATTTTATCTTATGTTTTACTTAGTGAACAATAATTCATCTTATTTTTTATAGATAGATAACTAATCACTTTAGAATATTGCTCATATTGTATTGATACTATAAACCAGTTAGGGAATAGTCACATCTAAATCTTTGAAACTACAAATGATTTTGCCATATTTATCTAGACCTTATAAAATTTCTTTAATTGATATTGACAATTTTTTGAATCTGGAAGATTTATCCCTTAGTATTTTATGTTAACATGCTATTATAACTGAGAAATAAATATGTTTTCTTTGTTCATTGCTAATATATTGGTATATAATTCAACTTTGATAATTTAAAGTTAAACTGTAAACTTTGCTGATTTGTTCTGTGATTTTTTTGATGTATATTCTGTAGTATTTTCAAAGTAGGCAATCATGTGCAATGTGATTTTAATCTGGACAGTTTGACATTTTAAATTTGTCCTGCAAAATCTGTGTGTTCTTCATTTCTTTTTCTTATCTTATTGCAGAGGTTATGATGCTTAATGTGTTGGAAAGTAATGGAGAGACTTGGTAGCCTCACTTTGTTCCTTTTGTTAAAGGGAGCTCAATTTTTCTCCCTATGTTTAATAGAGTGTTACATCAGCATTTTCATGGTTCTCTTTAAAAATTTTTATTTACACATTGATTAATACAATAATAATAATGAATAATTCACTCTTTCAATAATCACAACTTGAATTAATTACTAACTCAATAATAATGCTGAATAATTCACTAATTCAATAATTAGTCACTAATTGGATTAATCATTCATTAAAATTTTTGAATAATGCACTTAATAATTAGTGAATTATCAATTCACTCTGAATTAATTATATAGAGTAGGCTTATTGTGATATTATATCCATTTATTTATTGTGATATTTATATACATGCATGTAAAATTTGTACTTCCTAGTCTTTTTTCTCCTTCCAGCACCCCTTTAAAACATTTTAGTGGATTTCACAGATGTATTTTCATACATGTATCATGTATTTCAAATAAATTTACTTCCCATTGGTTTTCCATCCCTCTCCCATCCTAACTAGATACCTGGAGCTTTTTGTAATCACATGATTAGTATCATTTCTAATTGTTATTTTCTTAGATCTAGATTTACACCTATAAAAAAAGAGTTTATTTTGACTCCAAATTTTGAAGATTTCAGTCTATGGTTGAGTAGGCATATTACTTTTATACCCTGCACATTTATACTTGTAAATAACTTGTAAATAACTAGTCCAACAAATTAGAAAACATGAGGTCCCACAATTCTCTGTGAGAGTAGTCCTCATCACTCCAGGACCATAAATCTTCTAGCATTACTGTTCCCATGTCTTAAATTTTCTGTCAACTACAATAGTGTAAACATTAAGAACCAAGACCTTAATGCATGGTCTTTGTAGGACATTCAAGACCCTAACTCTAATAGAACTCAATAAACCTACTGTTGTCTTGATACTGAAATGAGACATAAGGAAGGAAAGGAGAAAGGGAAGAAGGAAGGAAAGAAAGAAGAAGGGTAGGAAGAATGAAAAAGAAAGTAAGAAGGAAAGAAGGAAGGAGAAGGGGAAAGAAAGAAAAGGAAGGAGAAAGGAAGGAAACAGAAAAGAAACCAAATAAAAATTACTAATAATAGTCAGAATTTTTTAAATATCAAAGGCTTAGATTTCTTATATATCTTGTTAATCCTCACAAATACTCACAGATGAAGAAAATTATAGTATGAGTTTCAACAACTTAACAGTGGAATTTTCTTTTTTTTAATAATTTATTTTATTTTATTTGTGAACATACTGTACAGAGGGGTTACAATTACATGGGCAAGATAATGCATACATTTCTTACCAAGCATTGCAGCCTCCTCCTTTGTTTACGTCAAATCCTTCACACTTTCTACTTTCTTAATGCCTATGTGCTAAGAATATTTGTACATCCTTACAATGAAGAATATGTGTCATAAAACTATGTGGACTAGAAAGCTTAATATATTCAACTAAGGCCTTTTACAGAGAATGACCTATTGTCTAGGACTTATAGTGCTACATGACTTGTTTGAAACCAGTTTTGCTAAAATCTGAATCACTTTATGGTGACAATACCTTTGTAGACCTTCAGTTTTATCTTATCTAGTAAAAGATCAGGGAAGAGAAAACAAAAATAGCAACAAACAAAGAAGAAAGACCTCTTCTTTCCATTTCCTGGAGTTCATTTCCATAAATGGTATTTTAAATAAGCTGCACATTGCTATTGTGCCTTTGTGATCCTCTCCTATGTATATCCTATTTTGATCTCACTCCGTGTGAATACCTAGAGATGTGTACAATTTATCATGTCCCAATGTATTTTTTTAATCATCCAGTGTATTTTTACTTGTACATTTATAGGCACATTATAGTTCCAGAAGTGAGGAAAATATTGCAACCTATATTTCTTTGGTTTGGCTTACTTCACTTAGTATAATTTTTTCCCAAGTCTTTCCATTTCCTTACAAATGGGACAATAGCATTCTTTCTGATGAATGAGTAGAATTCCAATGTGTTTATGTGCCACATTTCCTGGATCTAATTTTCCATTGGAGTGTGTCTGGGTTGATTCTATATCTTGGCTATGGTAAACAATACTGCAATAGACATGGTGTGCTGGTAGCTTCAGTCTACCCTTATTTGTGCTTTAGTGGGTAAATGCCCATGAGTAGAATTGCTGGGTCAGAGGGAAGCTCTATGTTTAGTCTTTGAGGAATCTACACACTGCTTTCCAGAGTGGTTGAACAAGTTTACATTCCTAACAGTGTGATAGAGTTTCCTTTTGGTCACATCCCTGCCAGCCTCTGTTATTTTTTTGGGGGGAGGGGGGTCCGGTCGTGGGGCCTGAACTCTGGGCCTGGGCACTGTCCCTCAGCTCTTCAGCTAAGACCAGTCCTCTACCACTTGAGCCACAGCGCCACTTCCGGCTTTTTTCTTTTTGCTTATGTGGTGCTGAGGAATCGAACCCAGGGCCTCATGCATGCAAGTGCTCTACTACTGAGCCACCTTCCCAGCCCCTCTGTTATTGTTAATTTTCTTCATAAGGGCCATTCTCATGTCTTTTATGGCCAGAGATGTTAAACACTTTTTTTGTGTTTATTGGCCATTCTTGCTTCTTCTTCTGAGTAGTTTCTCTTTATGTCTTTAGCTGTTTTTGTTTTCTTTTGCTTTCATCTTGTTTGTTCATTTATCTGTCTTTGGGAGGGAAAGAGGGACATATAAATGTTGGGACAAAGGGTGAACAAATATAGCAACGATACTCACTAGACACTTTCTGGGTGGAAATGGGAGAGAAAAACTAGGAGAGAGTGAGGGAAATGGTGACATTGTTCACAAAGAAATGTAGTCAAATGTTTTTTCTTTCATGTTATTTTTTCTAACGTATTTATAAGATGATTTCTTTGTTCCTTTGTATGTCCTTCCCCATGGTATAACTCCTCATTTCACTGTATTTGATGTTGGTATAATTTGTGGAGGGGAAGGGACAAACAAATTGTTTAAATAGGGATACAGGTGGATCCATTGCAAGAATGAGATGTACAAGACATTATGTCGAAAAAAGAACTTTACAAGTTTGGTGAGGCGCTTGCAGGGGGAGGTGGTGGGGGGAAGGGGAGCGGTGCAGGGAGGGGGGAAATGGAAAGGAATGGGAAGGGGAAACAAAGGAGGAGGCAACAATGTTTGATAAGAAATGTACTCATTACCTTGCTCATGTAATTGTAACACCTCTGTATGGTATTTTCACAATAAAAAAAAAGAAATGTAGTCATTTTCTGACTTATATAGCTGTAACCCCACTGTGCATCATCATCACAATAACAATAAAAACAAAGATTGGGGAAAAGCAAAGCAAGAAAGAAATAGATGTTATTTTTTGAGAGGTTAAATGTGTATAGTAGCCTGAATAATAGAAAACCCATAATTTTCCATAAAAGACAGAAGGAAATTTGAATAATGACTTCTTGAATGTACATATAAGAAAAGAAGTACATCTCTTATCAAGCATTATCTTGCCGATGTAATTGTAACCCCTCTGTACAGTATTTTCACAATAAAAAAATTTAAAAAAAGAAAAGAAGTACAACTAAGCATAGTTGGACAATATTTAAAACACATAGAGTGTTCTCAATACTTGTGCATGCCCTTCTTTCTCCAGATAATATGAGTAGGCTTGAACAGTGTGCAGTGGATGGGTTCACTCAGAAGTACTCACAATTTACTAGAATGTATTATGATGTTAGAAGATTCACTGGCATAGAATGAGAATTTACATCAGATGAGCTGTTTGGGTGGATATTATGAGTTAAATGGACTCCCAAAGTTGACACTCTGTCAGTAGAGTGTTAGTACTGACCCTTAGCACAGACAGTAACATTCACAATCAAAGTATACAACTGAATTTTTTCTTCTTTTTTTTTGTTGTTGTTGGTCATGGGGTTTGAACTCAGGACGTGGGCACTGTCCCTGAGATTTTTTGCTCAAGGCTAGCTAAGTCTATCATTTTAAGACACAATTCCACTTTCTGTTTTGGGGTGGTTTATTGGAAATAAGAGTCTCATAGAGTTTCCTGCCTGGTTGGGTTTGAACCCTGGTCCTCAGATCTCAGCCTCCTGAGCAGCTAGTATTACAGAAATGAACCACCAATACCCAGCTTACAATTGGTTTTTAATTGAGCAATTTTATGTGTTCTCCCCAATCCAAAGATCCAAATTAATTTTCATGAAGTCATTGTCATGATTCCATTCTCCCCTGTATGATTGCATTCTTCATTTAACCATTCTTCCTTCACTCAATTTTAAAGAAACAACAGCTCATACAATTCCATTATCAAGCCTTCAGTAATAAGCATCCATACCTTTTATGCTTTGCAATCCTGTCAATGACAACTTTAAAAACAGCAACATTTGTTAAATAATATGAATTCTGAGTTCTCAGAACAACATTACTTGGTATTGTAGTAGACATAAAGGATAATTCTTTCAAGAAATGAAATCAACCATCTTTAAAATCTTTACTAAGTGCTATCCTGTCTTGAGCTTTGCAATTCTATGATCTCACTTTTGCATGCTTCAAAGAAATTACACCCACTCTTTCACTGAAATGCAACAACATTCTAACATAAACAATTAAAAACATCAGATAATGTCTCATCAGCCTGCAATATGAATACCTTCTTAAGAATTCCAATATCCTACATTGTTCTCCATTGATGACCATAATAACATAATTATCATATTTTACATTACAGAATAGCACTATAAGTGATCCCAAAGGACACATGAAACCTTTATTCATATCCTCTGGTGCACTGCTAGGTCATACCAGTTCCTTTCTAAAATAATCTCTAACTTAATTTTCCCGGAATCATTGTTTAGTAGATACATTTTTTCCCCTAGCAATCCTTTTGACCTTTACAGAAGACTGGATTTATAACTCTATATTATGCCAATGGAAATGATAAGATTTGCTTTAATATTTCAGAAATTTGCTTGAAGATAGCCATGTTAATAAATATTAAAAAGCTGTTTTTCTTTATGGGAATGTTTTTAGAACAATGACTAAGGAAATGTTTTTTGAGCACCCGTGAGTTTTTTTAATGACTTGTTTTTGCTAACCCTTGATTGTTTCTTTTTTAATTTATTTTGTTAGCCTAAAAATGATACAATAGTTTACTTTAATCTAGTTCTCTTTTGTTATATTTTGGGCAAGTACTGGAGCTTGAACCCAGGGCTAAGAGCCCTCATTCTTAGCTTTCCCATTCAAGACTAGGGCTCAGCCCTTAGAACCACACCTCTGCTTTGGGTTTTTGATGGTTAATTGGAAGTAAAAGTCTCACTGATTTTTCTGGAGGGGATGACTTCAAACCATGATCCTCAGATCTTGGCCTCCTGAGAGTTAGGTGCCAAGCTAGCAACTCTACTTTAAATAATTAATTTTATCTTTAGATATGAATATTCTAAATATTTCGTAGATATGTTGAAAATGCAGTAATAGGGCAATGTCATTCTTTCTGATGAAGGCATAGAATTCCGTTGTGTATATATACCACATTTTCTTGATCCATTCATCTAATGAAGGGCATCTGAGTTGGTACCATATCTTAGCTATGGTAAATAATGCTGCAATAAATACAGCTGTGCTGGTAGCTTTAATATGGTCCTGTTTGTCATCATTTGGGTAAATACCCAAAAGTGGGATTTCTGAGTCATAAGGGAACTCTATGTGGAATCTTTTGAGGAACCTCCATACTACTTTCCAAAGTGGTTGAACAAGTTTACACTCCCACCAACAATGTAGCAAGGTTCCCTTCTGTCCACATCCCCTCCAGCATCTGTTGTTATTAGAGTTTTTGATTATAGTTATTCTAACTGGGGTGAGGTGATATCTCAATGTTGTTTTGATTTGCATTTCTTTTATAGTTGGAGAGGTTGAGCATTTCTTCATGTGTCTACTGGCCTTCCTTCTTTCTCTTCAGAGAAGTTTCTCTCCAAATCTTTAGCCCACTTATTTATTGGGCAGTTGTTTCTTTGAAGATTTGTTGTTGGAGGATTTAATTTTTTGAGTTCCAGGTATATTTTAGATATGAGACCCTTGTCCATTGTATGGCTAGTGAAGATCTTTTCCCAATCCGTGGGCTTTCTATTGATTTTTCTATTTTTTAGGAAATGGAAAATTTTGGAAAAAATTATATTAAGTGAAGTAAGCCAGGCCCAAAGAAACATAGATCCCTTATTTGCAATAACCAGTGTATATCTGAGTCAAGCAGAAAAGGTCAGATAAGTTGATGTTAGGGAAATGAGCCCCAAGATAAGTATTTAAATGTTTTTTTCCTCTTTCATGCAATTGTTTCTAACATATTTATAAGATGATTTCTTTGTTGCTTTGTATTCTTTCCCCCACGGTATAACCCCTGCTTTCACTGTATTTAATATTGGTATAATTTGTGGAGGGGAAGGGAAAAAACAAATCTTTCATATAGGGATACAGGTGGACCCATTGTAACAATGAGATGTACAAGTTGTTATGTCGAAAAATGAACTTTACAACTTTGGTGGCGGGGGGGGGATGGCCAGCTGGGGGGGCATGGAGAGGGAGTATGGGAAGGGATGGGAAGGGGAAACAAAGGAGGGGGCAACAATGCTTGATAAGAAATGTACTCATTATCTTGTTCATGTAATTGTAACCCCTCTGTACGGTATTTTCACAATAAAAAAAGAGAGAGTGCATTAATACTAAATTCTCTTTTTCCTGCATTATTTTTCCATCCAGTTATTCCTTTATAATTTTGTTTCATTACTCCCACAGATTACTTTCATTTTCTTTTTATTTTCTTCTTGATCTACATATTTTGTCTGAAAATGATTGTTATTTGATACAACTTCTTCACTGATAAGTGCATATTTATTTTTATCAAAATAGCTCCCCAGTTCTTCCATTGGCTCTCCAAAGTTTGCATTGTAGCTACCTTATATCAATGCCCGCTATTAGATCACCGCTTTTGAACAATACTAACACACATATTCTTCAAAATCATTGTCTGTTTGGCTAAGATTGCTTTGTTCAGAGATTCCAGGTAGAATGAAAGATTACAAAGATAAGAGAAGAGTGTTTGTATCATTATGATCTATCTCTTCTACCTAACCATGAAGTGGAGTTTGGATCTTTATTTATATGATTACTATTTTAGATTAGTTTTATTTTTGGTTACAATTAGTGTGAATATACATATATATATAATTCATATATATGTACATATATAAAATTCATATATTTTTATGGATTTAACCACTGACAAGTAAACAGAAAGAAGAATAAATGTCCCAATTAAAGGTGACAATCCCAGGAAACAAGGCAAATGCTAGGTCAACAGAGATGACACTTTTCACACTGTTTTCAAAGTACTTTTTACCCCATTGCCCACACCTTCTCTTTTCACCAAGTTTCCATCCTTGCTCCAAGTCCTACAAACTCTATTTTCTGGATGAAATAGAGTGATTTTTGCTAAAGACAATTCAAAAGATTTAATACCTGTCATAAAAATCTCTGGTGGTTACAAACTTAGGTAAGAATAAAAAAGCATTGATTATGGGATTGCATGAAATTGCAGAGCTTCTGCATGGCAAAGGACATAGCTAGCAAGATCAATAGAAAGCCCACAGATTGGGAGAAAATCTTCACTAGCCATACAAAGGACAAGGGTCTCATATCTAAAATATACCTGGAACTCAAAAAATTAAATCCCCCAACAACAAATCCTCAAAGAAATAACTGCCCAATAAATAAGTAGGCTAAAGTATTAAAGAGGAACTTATCTGAAGAGGAAAGAATGGCCAATAGACACATGAAGAAATGCTCAACCTCTCTAGCCATAAAAGAAATGCAAATCAAAACAACATTGAGATACCACCTCACCCCAGTTAGAATGGCTATAATCAAGAACTCTAATAACAACAGATGCTGGAGTGGATGTGGACAGAAGGGAACCTTACTGCATTGTTGGTGGGAGTGTTAACTTGTTCAACCACTCTGGAAAGTAGTATGGAGGTTCTTCAAAAGACTCCACATAGAGTTCCCCTATAGCCCAGCAAT
This sequence comes from Dipodomys ordii, assembly GCF_000151885.1. NCBI lineage: Eukaryota > Metazoa > Chordata > Mammalia > Rodentia > Heteromyidae > Dipodomys > Dipodomys ordii. The sequence goes on from NW_012267269.1 coordinate 9,402,940, forward strand.
ACCACCTTTGAGTATTTACCCAAATGATCACAAACAGGACCATACTCAAGCTACCAGCACAACTATGTTTATTTCAGCATTATTTATCATAGCTAAGATATGGAACCAACTCAGATGTCCCTCAGTAGATGAATGGATCAAGAAAATATGGTGTATATATACACAATGGAATTCTATGCCTCCATCAGAAAGAATGTCATTGCCCCATTTGTTAGGAAATGGAAAGACTTGGAAAAAATTAAATTAAGTGAAGTAAGCCAGGCCCAAAGAAACATAGGTCCCATGGTTTCCTTATTTGTAATAACTAGTATATGTCTGAGACAAGCAGAAACAGACAGATAAGTTGATGTTAGGTGAAATGAACCCCAAGATAAGTATTCAAATGTTTTTACTTTCATGTGAGTGTTTCTCACATATTTTTAAGATGATTTCTTTATTGCTTTGTATAACCCTTGCTTTCACTGTATTTGATGTTGGTATAATTTGTGGAGGGGAAGGGAAAAAATTGCTTAAATAGGGGTACAGGTGGACCCATTGCAACAATGAGATGTACAAGTCTTTATGTTAAAACATGAATTTTGGGGGGGGAAGGGGGGTGGGAGATGGGAAGGGATGAGAAGGGGAAACAAAGGAAGAGGCAACAATGCTTAATAATAAATGTACTCATTATCTTGCTCATGTAATTGTAATTCCTCTGTAAGGTATTCTCTCTCTCTCTCTCTCTCTCTCTCTCTCACACACACACACACACAAAAGCATTTCTTACTATGAACTAAGCATTGCAAGACAGTTTATAAGCAGAAACATACCTAGAATCCTAATGTTTTTGTTTGTTTTGTCTGTGTGTGTATGTGTGTGTGTGAGTGTGTGTGCACATACTGGTCTTTGTGCTTCAAGAGTGCCTGAATGCTATTCCTGAGGTGTTTTATTTGTTTTGCTCAGGGCTAGCACTTTCCCTCTTGAGCCAAGGCTCCACTTCAGAGTTTTTTGGTTGTTAATTGAAGACAAGAGTTTCATGGACTTTCCTGCCCCAGTGGCTTTAAATCTTGATCCACAGATCTCAGCCCCCTGTCTAAGTAGGATTTCAGGTGTGAGTCACAGGTGTCTGGCTATAATTTAAAATATATGCTAATTCTTATTGTAGACTTGATATACTAGGGGTTACAGTTACATGAGTCATGTAATGAGTAATGAGTACAATTCTTTCTGAACCTTCCATTGCTCCCTCCCATCCCCACCCACAAGATATACAATTCATTTTCCATATAGTTTCTAGTGGGTAAGCAATGCCAATTTATAATGGAAATCTTCATGAAAGATTTCTTCAGACTTTGTATAATCACTTTATCCATTTACCCACTTAATTTTCTGGTTTACTTTTCGATTACTCTCACTTTTCTTGATATCAATCCTGTTATAACAATAGCCTCATTGCTGCTACCTGAAACCCACAGGTTAGGGGGCTTCCAGTTACTCTTGCTGGTGATGCCTTTATTCTAGAGAACTCCATGGCTAATTTCCTCGCTTCTCTTCAGTGGTTATGGTCTGCTCAAGAGAACTTTTTTTGTTATTCTATAACTCACATGAACCTATGAGTATATCTGCTCATAGATCAGAAAACTCAGATAATGAAAGGTTTGGTGGTGTGTCAGTTGACTCATTTCAGGAGTCAGCCTTACTTCTTTTTATCTGCAAGGAGTTATATAATAATTTTCATTCTCATAGGTCCTATGGCTACTATCACTGTTCAGTTACAGCATTGTAATGCTAAAGCAGCCACAGACAGCATGTAAACTAAATAGCATCATTGTGTCCCAATAAAACAACATCAACCGAAAAATAAAACAATGATTTTCTTTGCCTCACCATTCTGCTTTATCCTCATCTCCCAGGACCTGATTACATCATTTTGTCAATGTCTCTCTCTCTCTAAGCCAAATTTAAGGAAAAATAAGGATGTTTGTTTGTTTTGCTGCTGATAAGCATGCTGAATGGTGCCTGGCATGGTAAGTGCTTAAAAATGATTTGTTATATAAATTTTAAGAAAAATTATGAATAGTTAAGGCTGTTATTGTAATCATGGCTGTGAAAACATATCCAAAATTTTTATACAAATATATATTGATAGCTCCCATATCATAAATCTTTATTACGTGCAAGCTTTTATCTTTTCTTTTGGTGGTACTGAAATTTGAATTCTGGGCTTCACAATTGCAAGGAAGCATTTTTCCCATTTGTCAATGGCTCTAGCTATGTTTTGGGGCTGGTATTTTTTAGATAGAGTTCTCACTGCCTAACCAGACACATGCCTGGATATAATATGCCTATAATAACTATGAATATGAGAAAAATGCATTGACTCTCCAATTAAGAAGATAGCTGATAAACTTTTCTTTCGATCCTGGCCTTGAACTGTGATTGTCCAAATATCAGTGTCCCAAGAAGCTTTAATTATAGCCATGAGATTCTGCTGCCCAGCTGTGTAAGCATTTTATTAGATTTTTTAAAATTTACTAACACATTTGTTTCAAAATATCTCTATTAAATAGGTAATACTCATCAACATTTTTATAAATTAGTACTCAGTCTACCAAAATTACTTAAGCTTTAGGTCTCACAACAATAGAAATTAAGGCTACATGAACATGATAAAGTATTTAAGTTTTGTTTTTAACTATGTAATTATTTTCAAATGCCTGTCATATAAATTTAAGAATGATACTACTTGTTCTATTAATGAAAAGAAGTAGAAGAAATGTAGTTACTTGAGAGATTTTTTTTTTCTTTGTCAATCGTGGGGCTTGAACTCTGGGCCTGGGCACTATCCCTCAGCTCTTCAGCTCAAGACTAGTGCTCTACCACTTGAGCAATAGAGCTACTTCTGGTTTTCTGGTAGTTTATTGGAGATAAGAATCTCACAGACTTTCCTGCCCTGGGTGGCTTTGAACCATGATCCTCAGATCTCAGCCTTCTGAGTAGCTAGGATTATAGGCATGAGCCACCAGCACCCAGACTTTTTAAAATATTTTCAGGTCCTGAAGTTATAGTCATCTCTTAGTTTCTGGAGAGGATTGGCTCTAGGATTCTGGGGGACAGCAAAATTTGGAATGCTCAAATATCTCATATATGATGATTTTGTCTTTGGAAATAACATAGATGCATCCTTTAAATAAACTGCAGATTTCTCAGACTTAATAGAATATGATACTTTCATTGTTCTACTGTATTGTATAGGAAATAACTATAGAAAGAGAAGTCTGAATGTGCTTAGTACAAACAGATTGTTTTCTGAAGACTTTGTCAATCCATATGGACCCCATGGGTGTGTAGGTCATATTGTCTTCAAACTCACATTCATAGCCTTTATTTGTCTCCTTAAGAAGTGATAGTCCTCAGTCCTCACAGTAGAAACATGGATAGACAAACAAAACAAAACAAAAACAGACGAACAAAAAAAAAACCTTATTTTTTTGCCACTCAGTGAAATTCTCTCAGGTGACTCTAAAATGCAGCCAATACTGAGAGCCATTGAATTATAGAGATCTCCTGAATCACTGATCTTTAGAGTTGGTGGTAAAATATTGCATTCATTTTTACATGTCTTGTCAAAAGTTTATTGTGTATATTTCTTTCCCCTTATGTTTTCTGATTACTGAAAAACTTAAACTGACAAATTGTTGGAGAACAGAGAAGAAATTATGTCTTGTACTCTCCAATTTCCTTTTTGGGTTGTCAGATTGTTGTTGTTGGCAGAAACTCCAAAGCTTCAAAGAGACTCTTTTGTTTCAGGCTATTTGCATATTCCTCCACATATCCAATTCTGGTTCTGCACGCTAAAGACTCTAACTATTATAAGGGATTGCTCTAAATGTATCTTTTGTTGTTGAATTGATAGAATACTAGGCTTATTGGTACAGATTCTAAGTTTTACTAATAAAAAAGTTACATAAATCTTCCAAAATATGTCAATTTTTCCTCAGATGGCTTAATTCATGACAGGATGGTAATTCTCTAGTTTTCCCATGAACTCACCATTATAGTATTCATATTCGAATTTATTTCTTCTGCAACCATCAGCTCACTGTTTAAATCAATCATATTAAAATGAAATAAATTAAAGCTTAGAATCAAAACCTTTCTTTCTTCACAAAGTTGAGTTACCTTAACTTTGTTCTCATCCTTATTCAGATATTAAAATATTCATGATCCTGGTGGTGAAGAATGGCCCATTTTTTTCCCCAGTGCAACTCATGAATTAATTCAATAGCTAGGTTTAGGAACCTGGAAGTTGTTGGTTTCTATTTTCGATAAATTATTGTGAGCAAAAAATACAAAAGATTTATTACAAGTCATATGAATGATACAGCATCTTTACAGCATGTACCTTGTACCATTAAAAAAAAAACAACCATTCCCTACCCCAGTTAATGCAATGTATATGCGGCTCAGTGTTTCTTAGGCTGTAAAATGCTAGAACTGTCTACAAAGAGATTTACTATTAGGATTCAGTTCCAGAATAAATGAGAACGGGGGTAATTCTTGTTTCCTATAATTTACAGACTAGCCTTGGCATATCATTCAACCTCTCTAACTTGGTCAATGTGCCTCAAATTCTGCGCACTTTGTGCTTCAAATGCACAACTCAAAACATTATACATCACACACACCATGCTCTGTCAAAAGAAGTCATAACTTTTTGCAATGGTTTATTCAGTTGAATTTAGTTCTATTTCTCAGTTTACCATTTCTTCCTCCACATGCTATTCTATAATTTCTTCAGTTATTTCTCATTAACACAAGATATTGGTTTGACTATACCTTTGCAGCTGCAGTTACTCACAAGAAGATCTTGTATTGAATTTCATAATTTAGTCTTTATCATATATTTGAATACATATTTCAGTACAGGGACACTCTGTCTCTTTCTCTCTCTCTCTCTCAATCTCTCTCTACCCCTCTCTCCTCTTTGTCTCTCTATTTTTGTGCTGATACTGAGGCTTGAACTCAGGGTCTTGCACTCTCATTTGGCTTTTTCACTCAAGCCTGTAGCCACAACTCTACCTCCAGCTTTTTGTTGGTTAGTTGGAGATAAGAATTTTATGTCAGGGCTGGCTTTTAAACTTAATCCTCAGATCTCAGCTTCCTGAGTATCTATGATTACAGGTGTGAATCAGCAGTGCTCAGCAGTACATGGTATCTTTGAACAATGACAAAAGATGTTCTAGAATCTATTCAGATTGACCAAACCATTGAAAAGATGGATATACAGAATTAATGAGATTTACTTGAATTTCATATCCCCATCATATTCAAGTCCTAAAATAATATTTTCAAGTTCCTTCATAGAAGATGAAAAGAAGTTCCAAGCATTTCTCAAGCATATTTATTTACCTTTTCTTATATTGAAATATCTTCAAGTACACTGCACAAATTCTATGTATAGAATTTGAAGAAGCTTAATTGTTACCTCTGTTATGTTTAAAGTGGGCAATGTTGTTGAGAAACTTTGAGGATCTTGAACTTCGTATTTCTTCAGTTTTCCTTTCAAGGTGTGAGAGGTAAAAGGGTCAGTGTGAAAGATTATTGAGGAGCTGGAAGCACTATACAAATTTGTGTTAGCCATTTTCATTTGCTCTTGGAGATTCACATGCTACCTTTCTCCAGCATCTTCTGTGCCCTCAGAAGCTAATCAGCAGGGAGGTTCCATTCCCTCTGGTTTTTCTGCAGGGTTGTGGGAAGCCCTAGTTAAATTAGTGCAAGAAAGGAGGAAAGAGAAATCAAGGTATTCCTCCTGACTCACTCTTTTGCAGTCAGTTTTCACTGATTGCTTTTACATATCTCCAGATCTATAAAGCATATAGTGTTCATAGAGGTAGTTATATATAGGTAATTACTACTTTAAATACAATAGTTTTATATAGAAAATATTACTCCCCAATATTTTTCCACTGTAAATTTTATTAGTGACCTGTGCTTTTTAATCTTCGGTGCATTATGAACTTACATTGCTATGAAACAAATCTTCCTGGGAGAAGACTCATGTTCACTTTGGAACCTGTCTTCCCAGTTATTTTGAAAAACTTAAGTGAGTATTTGGCTTTGTGATGGCATTATCATCTACCTTTTGGTTATAGTCTTACTAGGATTTATTGAATTTTTCAACTTTGAAAATAAGGAGAGGCTGATCATATATGTAACAGATTTATTAATCAACAGATTTACTAACTTTTAAAAGTCTGATTACTGCCAGCAAGATTAATGCTTTCTAAATTTTGCTCAATTTTAAGTACTTGATACTCATTATTTTCTTTTTAAAAAAATGTATTGTCAAGGTGATTACAGTTACACAAGTAAGGCAGTGAGTACGCTTGTTGACAACCTTGTTACTCCTCCCTCATTTTTCTCCTACTTTCCCTCCCCTGGCCCCTGCACCGCAGTTATACAGATCATATTGTCTTGTGAGTATTGCTGTTGCATTGCTCATTATTTTCTTGTTGTGTACCTACTCTATTTAAGCCTTTGTTCATTTTACAGAATTAAATTCAGTATGAAATTTTGGAAAGCAGTAGAGTATAGGAAAAAGACCATAGATTTTCCCAAACTTTGTTTGCAAATTAACTCAAATACTCATTACTTTCATGGAACTGGACTATCTTACTATTGTATCTTATTCATCTTAAGTTTGTATCTAAAATGAGAGACTAACAATACTATGGATAGTTGTGAGATTAGACAGTGCATATGCATTAAATCCTCCAACTTCTACTGTCCTCCCACTTTCTTTTTATAGAAAGTTTAAAAAATTGCTCCCTAAAAGATATTCAGGGAAAAGATAAAGATTGTGTCCTTATTTTTGGTGTAGTAAAAGGTACATAATTTATCACATTAATCTTTCTTAAGTGTACATTCACTAGTATCAAGTATGCTGACATTGTAATATAGCAGCATTTTTCATTGTGACAAACCAGCGTACTGTACTCACAAATTAACATCTAACTTCCCTTTTACCTATTGTTAATATGAGAGAGAGAAAGGAAGAGAGAGAGAAGAGAGAGAGAGAAAGAGAGGAGAGAGAGAAAGAGAGGAGAGAGAGAAAGAGGGGAGAGAGAGAGAGAGAGAGAGAGAGAGAAACTGGTACTGGGATTTTTTTCCCTTAGCTCTGTTGTGCCTCCAGATCTGACTCATTTTTTGGCTTGTTGAGGTAAGTCTTGCAGATTTGTCTGCCTGGACTGTGATCTTGAGATCTCATCCTCCTGAGTCTCTAGGATTATAAATGTGAACCACTGCCAACAACCTTATCTTACTACTTTTTATGGCCACAGTAATTTAGGGAAAAAGAGGAGGCTTTATCTAATTTGTGTGCTTGACTTATAATTATTTGACCATATAGTTCCATTTTCCAGAACAATTTCTATTTTAAGATGTTGTCCATTTTAAAGTCAGCTTTATTCCCTAAATGAATAAGTCAATAATATTTTATACATTAAGTATGGTAAGATGAATAATCAGAGTTAGAAATGATCACACTAGTATCTCAGACATTTTGATTTAAGCACATCATCACTCTGTTTGTAAATGGGGTAGGAACTGTGATACATCCAAAGTTAAGTTTGATAGCTGAAAATTGGGGATGCTGAATCTTCTATTGTTTTCCAGCTCTATACTCCCTAACTGTGTACATTTATGAAACCAGAAAATTTTCTCTTTGATTTTAATAAGAACGTGTTTTACCATTTAATGATTTTAGTTCAATTTTAAGGATTAAACAAACTATTAAATATAAAATCCTTAAGACAATAGCAAACATTTCAAATGTTCTAAAAATTGTTAGGTATTATGATTATTGCTTGTATTGTTTTCATCAATACAGGGCATAAGACTGAATCAGTAACAATCCAAATTTATACTATGTTATATTTTGCAAACCTGAGATATAGCTTTCTTCACCCAAAGTATCTGCTTTCTAAAATATGGACCTCAAACTTAAATTAAAATAGTAATAATATATAAGATAAATGCTATAATAAAAGATCAATAAATAGTATTAGATAGTTATATATCATATACATTAGATAATATGATATGTATAAGATATAATAGTAATATCAATTTAATAATATGTAAGTTAAGTAGTAAGTTAAGAACTTAGATTACCTGTGAACATGAAAAGTATTTTCAAATGTAGAAATTTCTTGCTCATAATTTTGGATCTTTGGGCCTTCTTTCAAAAAGCAACAGTAACTTTTCTATATTGGAAGATCTTTTTTAAGTTTTTTAATTCCTTCTATAATAATTATTTAGGCAGCTAAAAACTTAAGCTCTGTGTTGTTTTTTATAAACAATATCACCTATTTTCCTAATACAAGTAGAATTATTTGCTTATTTTATTTTAGCAAGGAACAGAGGCTACTTGGCTCATTATTTGTGCAAAGTACCTATGAATATGAGAAACGTTATAGAGCATGGCTATTGTAAAATTCATTGAGGTCTATGTGCTGAACTTTTATTTCCTTAGGATACATCTCAGAATTCATTTTACAGTAGGTAGGTACGGTAGGTATGAATGCTTTCTCATATGACTTTCCTATCTCATCACAATGGTCAATTTCACTGAATTTCAAATTTCAGGAGTCTCTCCCAACCGCCCCATCTATAATAGCATCAATTTTATGTTTGGAGAAATAGTTCAATATAACTGTTATTACTAGCCAATCTTGTATGATGCTACAGTTTAGCTGCTCCTCTAATTCTCATTGGTAGTTGGCCATCTTTGTGAAGCCTAAAAGCAGGGCAAAATTTTAACAATACCATGCCTCTAGGATCTCAGAGCTTCTTGAATTTCCTATAGTTGAGGGTATTGAGCTCTAGACTCCTGGAACTCAACACTGTAGTCAACTTTGCTTTGACCCAGTACACAGTGAAACTTCCCCTCAGGCTGTGATTTACAAGCTTTAGTCTGTATCAGAACCACCTCAGACCTTGGTAAGGATGGATGGGTTAGACCCACAGAGCTTCAGATTCAGGGTCTTTGGTGGGATTGAGAATTTCTGTTTTTTATGAAGTTCTCAGGTCTAGCTGAAGTGGCTAGATTGGTGTCTTCATTAGGGCTATCAAAGAGAAGAAAAAAGATTCAAGTGTAAAGTGGCTTCATGTTGAGAAAACTACAAGAAAGAAAAAAGATAAATGAATATCTCAGTACATACTTTGCCAAATGGTTTTTGCTTTCAATAATGTAGGGAAGGTATTATAGGGTATGAAGCCAAATAATGATTAAATTGCTGACACTGATACTAACTTGAAATTTTTACTGAGAAAATTTCAGGTTCTCATTTATTTAGTTTGATTAAAATCAACTTCCCATTACAATGGCTGTGTGGTTGTGAGCATTCAATAAGATCAGTGAAGCATCTGATTCATTCAAAAATGTCAGTTACCTATATAGTCCCAAGACATTAGTGTGGGAAACTAAACTAAAATGGAACAAACTTTGAAGCTAAAACAGAATTGGAATCAAACTTCTGCTCCATTCAGACAGTCAAATTGATATTGAATATGCTATTTAGTCTTTGATATTTAAGTTCCTCACCTATGAAAAAGTATTCAGCAGTGTGTCATCATCCTGGACACCTAATATTTTCCTATTCTTAAAAGTCATAGGAAGAGAATCCAAAAATATGCATGACTTAGAATAGAAAGAAACTGCTCTGAACTTATAAAAGTAATTCTTATAATACAGTTTAGGAATACATTGGGAAACCATTTCTAATAAAGTGTGGTTAACTGATTTTTTTGAGGGTCAGGAAGGAATACTATTATTCACTTGAACCCACATTTCTTGAACAAAGTTTCAGATTACTGATATTGACTAAAATTAAATCTATCTCCTAAAAACAAATGTTATTTTTTATTTCCTTGGCAATTTTGAAGTAGTATTTACAAAACAACAGGGGATTCTGGTTTATCTCACAGAAACTGAATGCAGGATTTTTATTACCTTTAGTAAGATATATGCAACACATAATTTACTACTCTGTTTCCAGTTGTAGTATGCATGCCATTAATTATAGCTCCAGTGTTCTCAAACTTCAATATTTGATTTTGATTCCACTCCAATATTTGATAAGAAAGGCAATCTAACACTTGTAGATACTGGATAACACTTGTAGATACTGGATAACACTTGTAATACTGCCTCCAGCATATTCTTTGTATCCTGTAGTTTAAGGGTATTTTTTTTGCATTTCTTATACAGCATGACCTCTAAGTCATATTATAAAACATTCGATAGTTTCATGAAATGAAAATTATGTGTCTATGCAAATAAACAAATCAGAAAGAGTATAAAAAGACTAAGCTATAATCTGCAAAAGTACAGTGATTTATAGCTGATCAAATTATAGTTTGTAGAATGTAAGACAAACTTGCTCAAAACAATATGTAAAATGAAAACATTAGCTTCAAATAGGCATAAAAGTCATGAGCAGAAAGTACACCAAAGAGAAAATCTAAATACTGAATGATTGTGTGTGAAAATGTTAATTTTAATTCACAGACAAATATGGTAAAATATATTAATCAAAATATTGAGTAGTATTAAGTTTTATCAATGGTAGAGAACACAGAAATGTCATGTTTTGTTATAGGATCCAAAGTTTATATTAATCCATGTAAAATACTATTTTGTAATAACTGAAAAATTATATACTCTAAGACACTGACTTAGGAGGTATTTTGTTGGTAATTAGCAACATTACAAACAACTCAACCACCTTTCAATATTGGAATGCAGATATCATGAAAGAAACTACAAATAATCACTTATACATCTCAAAAACATAAAATTGAATAAAATAGTATTTTAATCATAGCATTGATTCATTTATATAATCAGTAGAGGATACAAAAGAAAAATTGAATGTCATGTTTCTATGTATATTTCAAGGTTGGCCAATATCTTAGGGAAGTCAATTCAATGACTAAATCAGATATTGTGGGACTATTCATTCTTCCTAGAAAGTCAAAGAGGAAATTTTTTCAAGAAAAGGAACTCAGATAGCTTCTCATACATGAACAAAATTCTGTTTCTTAGTCTGATAGTTACAAGGGTAGTGTTTTATTCCTTACTTCAAGCTTTTAATATTCATTATTGGGTCTTTAACATTTGTGGAATACTTCATTTATGAGATACAAAAGGCAAGCCTGTATATTCCAATGAATATTGTTGCAGTAAAGAAATTAATTTTCAATTGTAACATACAAGTTTTGAAAAAATGTGAAAGAGGAGAGTTGAGGAGGGGAATCAATTGGAGGGTGTGAACATGGTCCAAGTATGTTACACACATATTTATGAATCTATCACAATGAATCTTCCTTATATTATCAATGTGTTCTAATTCTATAATTTCATTAGAAAGTAGGCAGTTTTTGAAGGACCAGTGGGAGGAAACAAGAGCATAATGAGTGGTGAATATGATTGAAGTACACTGTGTACAGTACATGTATTAAACATCACAATAAAATTCATCATTTTGTGCAAGTTAATAATAATAACAATATACTATGCTGTTTCTTCTTAGATACGAATATGATTGGAATGATGATCAAGCCTCTGCTTTCTATATCACCTTTCATTGTCTTGCTGGTCCCCATGTGTTACTTGTACTACTCCCTTCTTGATGATGCTGGAATAATCAGTTTATTTCCTTTGAATAGCAGTTCATCATTTTCATTGATTTTCTTTCCCTGGGTAAGATATCCTTTGATTTTGTTTTATGTTGCTTTACTTTTCTCTTCAGGCTATCCATCTCTTCTCTTGCCCAGTAACCTCTTGGGGCTCCTGTTCTCCTATTGCTTGCCTGACTGAGAGATTTCCCACTAAATCTGCTGAGATATTTCTTTTTCCTTTATCACTCCAACTATGTGCATGTATTCCACTCTATCCATACCTGCCATCCACTGATGTATTTGTAACTCCCTTTCTTTCTTGTTCCTGTCTGTCATGGTGAGCAACATACACAAAGGATCATGCAATAAGCAATTTTCTTGCTGGACTGCTTGTGGGGAGTGACTGGGACTTTTATAGTAAGTACTTAGGCTGTTAGTGCCAGGAAGATTTAAGAGAGCATTATTCTGAGAACACCCAGGTCTGTATGGCACTTCTATTTCAGAGGGAGTTATTGGATAAAACACAGAAATATTACAGACGAAAATATCCTTTTTTCTGCCTCCTACTATCCTGGTTAAACAATGCCAGTGATTGCTGATAACCCGCACGAGTACTATGTACTACAAATTTACTAGGTGCCAGGCACTGTGCTGTAAAACTTTTCTCACAAACTAAAATCTTCAGTTTTGCCATAAAAGTCTTTAGATTGGGAGCTTTCAAATGAGAATACGGTTTCTTTCTAGGATTGCTGAAAATAGTCACTGTTTTATAAAACAGAAATATTCTGTTTTATAACAAAATATTTACCATCTACCTTAATTTTCAGAAAACTACTATCTGATGGAGCTATTGATGCATATATATATATATATATATATATATATATATATATATAACCTGGATATTACTGAGTTTTATAGGCTTTAATATTTTGCCAGAATTGCTTTACTAATTAATTTTTATTATTGTTGTTGTTGTATTTTTTTAAAAAATAGGAAAATATAATGTAAGTTACAGGGAATGTATGTACAATTTTAGATATTTTCCAGTAAAGGCTTGGGTTCCACCTGAAAGAATATTTGGACCAGCTGGGAGCCCATGGCTCATGTCTGTAATCCTAGCTACTCAGGAGCCTGAGATCTGAGGATCAGGGTTTAAAGCCAGCCCGGGCAAGAAAGTCCATGAGACTCTTATTTCCAATAAACTACTCAGAAAACTGGAAGTGGCTCTGTGGCTCAAGTGGTAGAACGCTAGCCTTGAGCTGAAAAGCTGAGGGACAGCACCCAGGCCCAGAGTTCAAGCCCCACAACCAACAAAAAATAAAAAAAAGTGAATAATTGGACAATCCTTACCTGTTAATACAACTAGATACAACTGTATTTAGTCTTATGAAATCTTAGGCTTTTGTAATCTTCCAAACTATAACTAAAGCTTGAATTGACAGTATATAAATTACAATTCTTACTCTATTGTAGCATTTTAGAAAATGAATTGTGTATCTGGAAGGATGACATAAAAAATCTGTGCTGTAGTTTTTAAATAAATATAAAGCAGCACTAAGCAATCCATTTAGAAAATTAGAACTAAAACATACTGAATTTATTCTTCACTTTCAGTTTTTAACTATATTCTTGTAACCATTAAAAAAACCCTCTAGATAAAACTGAATATTACATTTGCACATGTGAAAATATTGATATTCGAAAATAAAAGCACAAAATTTGTATTTTCCTCATTGAAAATTTGAAATATAATTGGAAACAACATTTTATTAATCCATTAATGTACAGGAAATTCTAATTTTGCAAACAAAATGACTATGCTTTGTTTTAATAATTCAAAGTTTTCTGTTTCTTTAATAGACTTACTGTCTGCATAGTCAAATATACTATATTTGTCTTTTACTTTTCCTTCTTGTGTTTAAAAGTCATAATCAAGCCAAAGTTTAATGTTTCTATGAATAAAAATTGAATTACTCCCCAAACTATATCAGTCACTCTGCTTTACATGCATATTAACAAATGAATATTATAGTGGATTTTGTTAAAACTTTCCATAACAATGTCAAAAATGGTAGTAATTATAGACCAAATGTCAACATAGAAAGAAGGATTAAAGTAAAATCTCTGTAGCTAGCTTGATAGCTCAACAGAGGAGAAAATCTTTTCCAAACAATGAAAGAGAAAATATTAATATTTATTGTGGAAGTAATTAAATTGTGATTAAAAATGGATACCAGAGGGGTTACAGTTACATAAGTAAGGTAATGAGTACAATTCACTACATTCAGTATTGTCCCTCCCTTGCTTTCTCTCATCTTCCCTCCCTTCCAACTCCCCTTCTCCCCAAGTTACAAAGTTCATTTCCAACACAGTGGCTTGCAACTATTGCTGTAGCATTGTTTCACCCTTTGTCCTTTGTCTCAGCATTTTGTTGATCCCCTTCCTTCTCCAAATCAGATAAATGTATATACAAGACACAGGTACCAAAATCAAAAATTGTGACAACAGGGGATAAACCAAAGGAAAAAAAAGAAAGAAAAAAGAAATACTTTCACACAGTATGTAAAAAAAAACAAAAACAAAACCAAAAAATCAAAAAAGACCTCTCTTGTTTCCATCTTAGAGTTCATTTCGATTAGCATCATTTTATATGGTTATGTGTACATAGCTATTGAGCTATTGTGGTCCTGTTCTAGGACTATCCTATACATATACTAATTATTACAAATGAGGGAAACCATGGAGATTATGTTTCTTTGGGTATAGCTTACTTCACTTAATATGACTTTTTTCCCCCAAGTCTTTCTGTTTCCTTACAAATGGTGCCATTTCATTCTTTCAGATTGAAGCATAGAATTCCATTGTGTATATGTATCACATTTCCTTGATCCATTCATATACTGAGGAGCATCTGTGTTGGTTCCATATCTTAGCTATGGTAAATTATTCTACAGTGAACCTAGTTGTGCTGGGAGCTTTAGTGTGGCCTTGTTTGTTATCATTTGGGTAAATGTGCAGGAGTGGATCACCCTTACAAAAAAATAAAATTTTAAAAAAGTGAAGAAAGACAATTATAAGTAAGATAAATATTTTCCCTACTCTCATAGAACTTAGAATTTAGTAAGGGGATAGATATAGAGATATAGATATTATAGAGATAGATAGATAGATAGATAGGTAGATAATGTATGTATATGTATATATATGTATGTATGTATATATATATGTATGTATGTATACACACATACATACAATGACTATAGAAGACTCATCCTGGTAGCATGATACTAAAATTAGAAGGATACAATAACATGAGAATGCCCTGAGCAAGGATGAATTTTATAGAAGTTTATGAAGTGTTAAATACTTTTAAACACAACTGAGCTTTCAAAGATATCTTTGTAACCCTAGATACTTGAGAGAAAAAAGTTAGGGGAAATCATGGTTCAAAGCTATCCCTGGAAAAATTTAATAAGATCTCCATCTCAACAAAGACCCAATCTAAAGAAATATAGCAAAAGGACTAGGGAATGGTTTAAAGAGTAGAGTACCTACCTAGTAAGCTTAAGATCTTAAGTTCAAACACAAAAATTATCAAATATATATGTGTACATGTATGTGTACATATATGTATATATGTACTTCAAGCTGGGCCATATTATTGATCCTTGGCCTCTTGTTTGCTGAGGTTACAAATGTGCACCATTGTACCAGACAAAATAAAAGAGAAAAGAAAAAAAAAGGACACCATAATATAAAGAGACAACTAAGGTATTTTTGTAGAGTTGGCAGTTATTTATATGATTTCTAATGAGGAAGATGGAAAAGAACAGTTAACAAATTTGTGGAGAAATGGCAATATTTTCCTAATTTCCACAAATTAAGTAGAATATGATTGTGAATTTATGATTAAATCTTCTTTAGATAAAAATAATTATATAAAAAAAGAACACACAAGAAATAAGTTTACACCAAAATTTTTGGAAAATATTTAAAATATCAATCAAAATGAAATGAAATTCAGAGTTTGAATTATCAAATCAGGAAAGGTAAGTAATTATATCATGGAAATGTATTTGATACTTTTAGAATCAAAAAGAATGCTAACTAAATCACCATGAAGAATTATTTTGCATCTGCATAGATCTTCTCAAGACTGATGAAGTTAATATAACATTATCGATCCTCGAGTTGGAGGCATTAAAAATTGGCAAAAGAAGATCAGAAAACAGTACTGTAATAAGCTTTAATGAAGATATATGGTAACACCACATGATTCTTCTTTAATTTATACCTAATGATTCTCGTACTAAAAAATATACATTCTCTGTATAACATGTCTAGTGAGGGTGAGATTATCTTCAAAGTTTATTTTTTATTTATTTTATTAACCTATACTAGTTGTACAAGTACAGGGGAGGTCTCAATGTGTTATTTCCACATAAATATAAACCAATCCATCTCTCCTTTATCACTCTGATCCTCCTTCCTTTTTAAAACAATCTTAGTTGGTTTCAGTGTTATTCTCATGCATACAAACTATTTCAAACTTAGTTGTTCTCATTCAATCCCTTTGTTAGTGCAGACCTCTCCCACAGGTACCCACTTGACCATCAGAGCCCATTTCAGTTTTCAAACATTCATTTTTATGTGTATGAGTATTGAAATTTCATTCAAGGATTTCACCATAGAAATTTAGATGTGCATATAGTGAATCTTGCTTATTATAACCCACTCCTGCTTTATTTTAGTTCTCCACACACACACCTCAATTTCTATTAGCAAACATTTTTTGGCCCTCAGTCCTCATGCATATTTGAGATATAATACAAAATTGTTCAGTTTTACTTTTTCCTATAGCATTCATCTCTTCCTGTTAACGAGGTAAATAATTAGAAGTGTGTTATATGTTTACAGATATATTATGCATACTTCACTACTAGCATTAAGATTAGGTACTTTTACTTATCAGTAAGATAATCTCATAGAACTGTATTTACCTCAAAATTCTACGAAATGTATTTTTTAAACTGATTGAGGGACTAAAATACTTTACAAGTAGAAATACCCAGGAGGAAATATATAGAAATGTTAAAGAAAATAGCAGAAAATGCTCAGGAGAGAATCAAATAATGTATGGTTGTTTTATTTTAAATTTTATTATTTAATTTTTTGGTTCTGGGGATTAAATTATGGTTTTGCTCAGAGAGCATGCTAAACAAGTTCTCTACCACTGAGTTACAGCACTAGCCCACAAATCACATTATTTAACAGGAAAATGGAATTATTTTGAATTGGAGCTATCTGTACTTCTCTGGGATGAAATGCTATTTACAATTGCTGGTGTTAAAGTTAACATATTCATGAATAGCATTAAGTTACTACCATCAATTCTTTTTTTTTGTTAAGGGCTGGTGTGCACACAAAAGTGTCTGGTAAACCCAATTTTCAAAAAAATTTCCATAACGTTAAAACCATACAAGGAAATGAAGAAACAGGAAAAAAAAAAGAGTTTGGACAACATGCTAAAAAATAATTGTGGGTCTGTGGGTGTGGCTCAAATAGTAGATCACCTGCCTAGTCAGTGTGAAACCCAGAGTTCAAATATCAGTACTGAAAAAAAAAAAGCTAAAAATTATTTTCTATCTGCTGAGGATCATAGTTTATAATTAAATTGATAGAAACTTAGAGAAGTCAAGCAGTTTATTATATTGCAATTTTCAACTTTATAATATTTGACTATTAAAAACTTGGGGTAGAAGATCAGTAATACTGTTTTTATATACTAGATATTTAATGAAGAAACAGTATATATCATCATACATATATGTTTGTGTGTGTGTGTATATATATATATATATATATATATATATATATATACACATTACATGGGAAAATTGTATTTTGGGGTTTGGGGGGGAGGGGCCTTGAACACAGGGCCTGGGCAAAGTCTCTTAGCTTTTCTGCTCCAATCTGATGTTCTACTACTTGAGCTACAACTGCAGTTTGGGTTGTTGTTCTTTTTTGTTTGTTTATTTAATTGGAGATAAAAGTCTCAAGGACTTTCCTGCTTGATCTGGCTTTGAACTGTGATCTTTGGTTCTCAGCCTCCTTGAGTAACTTAGATTTCAGGCATGAGCCACTGGTGCCCAGAAGAAATTTCTTTTCTTTAATTCTTTGCCTCTACTTTTCTAGTAACATGAGTTAGTATACTCTCCTTCATCCCCTCCCTACCCCAAAATCCATCTCAACAAGTTTAATTTTTCTGTTTTCATGCATGAAAATAAAATATATTGACCATATTCTCCTTCCTTCCCCATCTGTTTGCCATCCATATGTACAAAAGATTTTATTTGTTCATAATGTAAGCATAATTTCAAAGTGTTATATGTTTCGACTTACCAATGGTTCAGCTCCGGTAAGTTTTCTTCAAATTAAAGTTAACTGATAAATAAATTAATATGTATAATTATTCAAACATTGCCAAAATAGGTCATACTGTATCAACGCATTTGTAAGTATTGATTATATATCCACATTAGTTATTTTGTTTAAAATATAAAATGCTTTTGTGAAAGATCCAAACTATTATTGTATTTGTATTGTAGTTGTATTAGTTATACAAATACCTCAGGCTTCTTAGATTCTACAGATGACAGTGTGATAACTACATGTATTCTCAGAGATTTGCCAACTTTGTCAAATAAAACCATATTTTTCCTTCTTTAAATTAATACCGTTTCCAACCGACAATCGTACTTGTTTTTCTGTAGGGAGTATGTTGTGACTATGCTTTTCAGTTTTACAGTTACTAAGAACCTTAGTCATGTAACAGAATAATTATTCAGGTAGGTGAACATAATCAACTTTGTAATGTCTGACTTACATGTTTGCTTCTGAAATTACATTTTTATTATCTTAAGTAGTTGTACAGGGGTTGCCATTGAACATATCTGTTGATAACTCCTTTCAGCATTTTCCCCTATTCCTTCCAACACAACCTCTCCCTCAATTTTCCTATATTTACAGAGTATACATTGAATATTATTACTACATTCTCCCCACCTTCCTTTCTTTATTGGTCTTTGCTGATTTATTAAGGTTTCCTTTTCTCCCAAACTCTATTGTTGTACACTTGACAAACAAAAATAGTGTCTTGATAGTTTGATATAATATACATTGCCTTATTCTTTCTCTACTTTAGGGGGTTTTTTTGGTCATGTTCTTAAGAACATTACAGATCTACACTGTCAGAAAGTTTCAATTTCATGATAAAAGAATATTTTCAGCTTCTCTAATTGAAACTTTACACTCTCTAGCCACTATCTCTCTCTGTCATTCCCTCTTCATGGCTCTACCCCATAGGGTGTATGATGAGTCTCCATTTGTATTCCTTTGCACAGGATCTTGAAAATACATGGGTCCCAGTGACCCAGGTTGGGACTTGTGCCATGCACAAGAAAAAAAAGAAGCAGTCATTAACATCAGTAGAATCAAGAAACAAGCTTCTATTATGTTTATCTTCCGAGTCTTGAAGTATGTTTTCATTCTATTCTGATCATAACAGGGATCAATAATTGCTATTTAATAAACTGTATTAACAGCTTAATGAAATTAATGCAATATGTGTATATATAATAAATGCAATATGTATATATAGATTCAAAAAATCCTAGAAAATGTGGATGAAAGTTACAATACTTTTGCCCCTGTAAATGTATACTCACACTTGGAAGTAACTATTCACAATATCTTGTCTATTTGGCTTATGCTAATGTTTCTTTCTTTACGCACATTTTGATAGGAATCCTAAAATCTCACCACACCTAGTAATTCCCACACCAGATGTGTAGTTCTCTCCAAAAAGAGTCCCAAGGAAGACAAAACCCCTTGGATAGAAGTTCTTAGGTTTTATGTTTTGTTTTGTTCCTTTTGGTTTTGTTGGGGTTTTTGCCAAGAAAATGTAGATGCAGAAAACCCTAGACCACAGCTAGAGAAGGTAGGCTCTGAGGGAGGAAGTTTGGGACCCTAAGACAAGGTATTCAACCTGCAAAGAAATGAAAGGAGCCAGGAATTGAGAAGATTCAGCTGAATCAGATCTTTAGAAACTCCAGGACCAGAGAGGTTCCCTCTTGCCAGATCTAAGGGCAGTTCTGAGGCCAGAGACTACTAGAAAATGTTATGTAGAACTAAAATATACATTTCAATATGAGAGAGGATTTTCCATTTTACTGTGGTTGTTGTTGGAGTAGTTACATGTTCTTGCGGAATGTTTCCTGAACTAATAATAATTGGAAGTAAAACCATGAATGTGAAAGATTGTTACAAAAATAATAGTGATATAAGTTAAATCAGTTATTATTTTTTTGTTTTTTAAAAATTTACTTTATTGTAAAGACGCTGTACAGAGGGGTTACAGTTACATGAATAGGGTAATGAGTACAATTCTTGTCGAACATTGTATTATAAAGGTATAAATTCAGTGCCACTATGCCATACAAGGATTCTACACTTGAGCTGCAATCCTAAATTATTTTTGCACTTTTTAAATAAGGATTTTATTGTGAAAATACTGTGTAGAAGGGTTACAGTTACATGAGCAAGGTAATGAATACATTTCTTTTTTTACTTTAAATAAGTTTTTTATTATGAAAATACTGTACAGAGGGGTTACAATTACATGAGCAAGGTAATGAGTACATTTTTTTATCAAGCATTGTTGCCTCCTCCCTTGTTTTTCCCCTACCATCCCTTCCCTCCCATCTCCACAACTACACTCCCCACCTCCAAGAATAAATTGTAAAGTTCATTTTTCTTTTTTTTAATAAGTTTTTTTAATTGTGAAAATACCATACAGAGGGGTTACAATTACATGAGCAATGTAATGAGTACATTTCCTTATTTTTCAGGTAAGGGGTAGGATTATTCATCATTCTGGCTGGCACCAGGCCATGTTGGCCCTCCACACAGCTGGGAAAGGCCTGGAAAAGAGCTGGGAGAGAAAGCTGGGAAAGAGCTAGGAGAGAGAGCTGGGAAAGAGAGAGAGCAGGGACAAGAGGGCTTCTGGCCTTATCAAGGGTATGGGCGGAGAATGGTGTAGCCAAATCGAATTCAGATGTGACCTCAGCAGATGCAGATGTGACCTCTTCCAGGTGTGCCAGTTGCCTAGGTAATGCAGGTACTGAGTGGAGACTTTGCTGTAAGGAGGGTGGAGTTTGCTCGCCATCCAGGAATGGACCTTACATTCCAGCCTTTTAATAATCATGAAATAGGGCGAAGATTCTCTCTGGCTACTTCCTGCTGAAAAGGGGCATTGACATTAGGGGTAAAAGGCTGTAATTTTGTCCCCTCCCAGAGAAAGCAGTGAGCAGCAGCAGCTGTCCCTTGGTGGCATGAGTCCTTAGACTCATGAGTCCTTAGAAGTCTGGAGAAGGTCTCATGAGGCATTGAGGGGCTGGAAAAAAATACTAGAGAGCAAATAAATGGCAAGAGGAAGGACTTGGGGCTGAAAATGTTGGTAATGAGTACATTTCTTATCAAGCATTGTTGCCTCCCCTGCTCTCCCATCTACCCCCTCCCCCACCAAAGTTGTAAAGTTTGTTTTTCTTTTCCTTTTTTTAAATAAGTTTTTTTTTCATTGTGAAAATACCATACAGAGGGGTTACAATTACATAAGCAAGGTAATGAGTACATTTCTTATGAAGCATTGTTGCCTCCTCCTTTGTTTCCCCTACCATCCCATCCCTCCCACCTCCTTAACTACACTCCCCCACACTGCCTGCACCCCCACTCTGCCTAAGTTGTAAAGTTCATTTTTTGACATAGCATCTTGTACATCTCATTGTTGCAATGGATCAATCTGTATCCCTATTTAAACATTTTATTTTTCCCTTCCCCTCCCCAAATTATATCAAAATCAAATACAGTGATTATATCATGGGGGAGGGACATACCAAGCAAAAAAACAATTACATGGTACCTTACAAATACTTTAGAAACAATAGCAGGGAAGAAAAAAACCACTTGTGTCCCTATCTTGGGGTTCATTTCGCTTAACATCATCTTATCTGACCTTTTCTGCTTGTTCCAGATATATACTAGTTATTGCAAATAAGGGAAACCATGGGACCTATGTTTCTTTGGGCCTGGCTTACTTCACTTAATATAATTTTTTCCAAGTCTTTCCATTTCTTAATAAATGGGGCAATATCATTCTTTCTGATGGAGGCATAGAATTCCATTGTGTATGTATACCACATTTTCTTGATCAATTAATCTACTGAGGGGCATCTAGGTTGGTTACATATCTTAGCTATGGTAAATAATGCTGCAATAAACATTGTTGTGCTGGTAGCTTTAGTGTGGTCTTGTTTGTGATCATTCAGGTAAATGCCCCATAATGGGAATGCTGGGTCATAGGGAAGCTCTATGTGGAGTCGTTTGAGGAACCTCCATACTACTTTCCAAAGTCTTTCAATAAGTTTACACTTCCACCAACAGTGCAGTA
>NW_012267269.1:9425211-9425499 GCF_000151885.1 Dipodomys ordii
TTTTGATTTGCATTTCTTTTATGGCTATGGAGGTTGAGCATTTCTTCATGTGTCTATTGGCCATTCTTATTTCCTCTTCAGAGAAGTTTCTTTTTAGGTCTTTAGCCCACTTATTTATTGGGCAGTTGTTTCTTTAAGGATTTGTTGTTGGGTAATTTAATTTTTTGAGTTCCATGTATATTTTAGATATGAGACCCTTGTCTGTTTTATGGCTAGTGAAAATCTTCTCCAAATCTGTGGGATTTCTATTTATCTCGCTAGCTATGTCCTTTGCCATGCAGAGCTCTG
>NW_012267269.1:9425832-9448425 GCF_000151885.1 Dipodomys ordii
TGTTTTGATTACTATGGCTTTGTAGTAGAGTTTGCAATTTGGTATTGATATTCTTCCAGCATTGCTCTTTCTGTTAAGGGTTGTTTTTGCTATTCGGTGTCTTTTATTGTTTCATATGAATTTTTGGGTTTCCATTTCTATTTCCTTGAAGAATGAAGTTGGAATATTGATAGGCATTAATATTTATTGTAGATAATCATTGTAGATAGCCATCAGAAGCATTGCCATTTTCAAGATGTTGATCCTTCCAATCCAGGAGCATGGGAGATTTTTCCACTTTCTAAGTTCTGTTTTGACTTCTTTTTTCAGGTTTTTAAAGTTCTCATCATAGAGGTCCTTCAGTTCTTTGGATAATTCCTGGTATTTTATTTTTTGTGGGACTATTATGAATAGTTTTGCTTTCCTGATTTCAGCCAAGCTCTTCTCATTGCTGGCATACAGAAAAGCCATTGATTTTTGAGGATTAATTTTATACCCTGCTACTTTGCCATCGTTTTGAATCAGCTTGAGTAATTTGGGAGTGGAGTCTATGGGATTCTTTAAATACAAGATCATGTCATCTGCAAAGAGGGAGAGTTTTATTTCATCTTTCCCTAATTGGATCCCCTTTATGTTTGCATCTTGTCTTATTGTTGTAGCTAGGCATTCTAATACTAAATTGAAGAGAAGTGGAGAGAGTGGACATCCTTGTCTCATTCCTGAGTTTAGAGGAAATGGCTTTAGTTTTTCACCAGTGAGTATAATGTTGGCTATAGGTTTGTCATATATAGCCTTTATTGTATTGAGGAATGTTCCATGGATTCCTCATTTTTCCAGAACCTTCATCATAAAGGGGTGTTAGACCTTGTCAAATGCTTTTTCAGCATTTATTGGGATAATCATGTGGTTCTTATCTTTGCTCTTGTTGGTGTGATGAATTATATTAACAGATTTGCATATATTGAACCAGCTTTGCATCCCTGAAAGGAATCTTGTTTGATTGTGGTGTATGATTTTTTGGATGAATTGTCAAAGTCGATTAGCCAAGATTTTGTTGAGAAGTTTTGCGTCGATGTTCATCAAAGAAATGGATCTATAGTTATCTTTCTTTGATGAGTGTCTGCCTGGTTTTAGTATGAGGGTTATGTTGGCTTCATAGAAAGAGTTAGGTAGTGAACTTTCTCTTTCAGTTTCATTAAAGAGTTGGAGGAGTATTGTTATGAGCTCTGCTTTGAAGGCTTTGTAGGATTCTGCTGTAAATCCATCTCGTCCTGGGCTTTTCTTAGATGGGAGGTATCTTATTGCTGTTTCTATTTCAATGCTTGATAAGGGCCTGTTAAGTTGGTTTAACTCATCTTGGTTTAGTTTTGGCATGTTGATATTTGCTAGGAATAGGTCCATTTCTTCCAGGTTCTCAAACTAATTAGCATAAAGGTTTGAGAAGTATTCGCTTATCATGCTCTGGATCTTGGTTGTTTCTGTGGTGATGTTTCCATTCTCATGTCTGAGTTTATTTATTTGGGTGTGTTCTCTTCTTTCTCTGATAAGACTTGCCAAGGATCTGTCAATTTTGTTAATTTTTTCGAAAAGCCAACTCTTTGTTTTGTTGATTATTTCTATGGGTTTTTTTGGATTGCAATTCATTTAATTCTGATTTGATTTTAATTATTTCTTTCTATCCACTGGATTGGGGTTTGGCTTGCTGCTCTTTTTCAAGGAGGTTCAGATGTCTCATTAAATTGTTGGTTTCAGATCTCTCCGATTTGTTGATGTAAGAACTCACAGGTATAAACTTGTCTCTGAGTACTGCCTTTGCTGTGTCCCAGTGGAGCTGGTCATTTGTGTGTTCATTTTTGTTGAATATCATGAACATTTGAATTTCCTTTCTAATGTCTTCCACTGGTGATTCAACAGTGTGTTTTTCAGCCTCCATTTGTTACAGGACTTCCTTTGGTGGCTTTTGGTGTTGAGTTCTAATTTTATTGCCTTGTGGTCTGAGAGAATGCAGGGCATAATTTCAATGTTTCTAAATTTGGATGTTTGCTTTGTGACCTAAAATGTGGTCTATTTTGGAAAATATTCTGTGTGATGCTGAGAAAAACATGTATTCTGATGCTGCTGGGTGAAATATTCAGTCGATGCCTGTTAAATCTATTTGATCTATGCAGTTGTTTAAATCTGCGGTTTTTCTGTTGAGTTTTGCCGAGTTGATCTACTAGTGGGGAGAGTGGTGTGTTAAAGTCCCCAACAATTATTGCCTTTGGATTTATGTGAGATTTGAGAAAAAGTAGTGTTTCTTGGATAAATTTGGGTGCTCCGTTGTTTGGTGAATAGATATTTAGAATTGTAATATCCACTTGAGGGAGATATCCCTTAATTAGCATGTAGCAAACTTGTTTATCTCTTCTAACTAATTTTAATTTGAAGTCTATTTTATCTGATATTAGGATTGCAACTTCTGCCTGTTTATGGGGGTGGTTTGCTTGATAGATTTTATGCCATCCTTTCAGTTTCAGAATATGTTTGTTTTTGTTGGCAAGGTGCATGTCTTGAAGGCAGCAGACAGAAGGATCTTGCTTTTTGATCCAACTAGACAATCTATGTCACTTAATTGGAAACTTCAGTCCATTAATATTGAGAGTTAGGACTTAGAGGTGTTTGGTATTTCCTGCCATGTTATTCTTAGGGGCTGGGACAACTGGGTTCTTCCTATGGTTCTTGGATTGTCTGTTTGGGTGCAGTTTCTTGGCCTTTATTGTGGTCTTGTTGGTTTTCTATGTGTAGGACATCTTTAAGTATCTTTCATAAGGCTGGTTTGGTGGAGCTATATTGTTTCAGTTTTTCTTTGCTATGGAATGTTTTTATTTGACCTTCCAGTATGAAGGAGAGTTTCGCTGGGTACAGTATTGTTGGTTGATATTTGTTTGTCTTTAGGTCATGGCATTGGCCTTCTGATGGTGTCTTCTAAATGTTGAATAGATCTATCATATTTCTTGAATTTGTCTTGGATAGTTGAATGTTCTTTCTCTATATTATGTAGGCTGTCTTCAATCCCTGAGATTCAATCTCCTGCATGGTCTAACCTACTGTCAAGATTTTCTACTTTGTTTTTTTATTTCCTTTCCTTCTAATTGTTCAGCTTTGATGGCTTCAAATTCTTTGTTGGACCTTTGTTTTAGATCTTTTATGATCTTCTTTACTTCCTTAATTTGGCATTTAGTATTTATTCTCAAATCACTTAGTTGGTTACGGTTTCCTTAGACTCTCTTTCCTTCTGATGAGCTCCATTCAGCATTCCCTTTGTCATCTCCCTGGATTCCTTCAGCTGTCTGTTTATGGATTCCACGAATGCCTCTGTTGATCTTTGTCTATTCTCATCCTGCTCACACAATTCCTGAATTACTCTTTGATTAACTTCCTCAGGCTCATGCATTTCCTGTGTTTCTCTTTGACCTCAGCCTACTCATGCAATTCCTGTATTAATCTTTGAGTAGCTTCCTCACGTTCATGGGATTCCTGTATCATTCTTTGTTTGCCTCCTATGGCTCCCGATCACGTTCACACTGAGTCCTTTGCAGGTTTTCAAACTTTCATTCACCATGTTTACTGGTAGTGTTTGTAGAGCTTTTTGGGAACTTTCCTCTGGATGATTCATTAACTGTTCTGTTACCTGATTATCATGAGTGGGAGTTGAGATACCTGGACTTGCCATTTTTTTGTGTATCAACGGCTTGTTCTGCCCATTTAGTATGAAAGTAACACCAATTTTGTGCTAGAACACTATTTTAAGGCAAGCATCAACCGAAGTCCTCTAGTTGCACAGTTAAAATGGCTGCAGATACAATCTAGTTCAACAGATACGGTCTATTCAACATCAAACAACTATGGATTAATGGGCTAAGAACATCAAAGAGGGATTCAGGAAACCAGAAATTATTAGGTTTAGGGGAAATTGTGGGGAAAAATAGGATTAGAGGGATGTGGAGAGGTAAAAGGAGAGTGAATTTAACCAAGTCCTAATCTCAGAGAAGGAAGTGGATTGGACAGAATGATAGGAGAGAGATTTAAAAAAAAACAGAAAAAAATGGAAAAACAAAAATTTAAATTTAAGAAATGAAACACTTAAAAATTATGTAAGTATAAAGAAATGATATTGAGAGAAGAAAAGGGAGAGGAGGGAAGAGATAAAAAGAAAACATGAAAAAATACAAAATAAAAATTCTTAAAATTAGTATACTTGAAAATTACATAGGTATAAAGAGATAATACTACTATTAAAGAAGTTAAGCCTAACGGTTCTGAATTGAGTAATCAATTTCTGGATTAAGTATGTACAAAATGGGGGGAATATTGTTTAATAACTGATGGTGGGTATTTATCTGGGGAAGAGCAGAACAGCAATTAAGTCATGTAAAAAAAGAAAGAAAAAAGGAGTAAAAGGTCAAAAGAAGTTAACAAAATAAGCACAAACACATATATACACCTAAAATAACAATTATGGGAGGAAAACAAATAATAAAAAACAATTTAAAAAATAAAATTAATGTAGAAAAAGAGTTCTTTGATTTTTTTTGGGGGGGGGAGGAGAAGATCTTGTATCTTCCCTGTGTCCATAACCAGTCTCTTGGTAGAGTCTCTGGTCTGCTTGTGGTATTTGGTTTACCTATAGGATTGTGGCTTGATTGGTTTCTTATGACTGTTTGAGCGCTCATAAAATGCTCTGTGTTACTCAAGATTTTGTTATCCTCCTCTTCTGCTAGTTCAGGAAGAGGGAAATCTGCTTTGAGTATCACAAAAAAGGGAGATGGCTGTTTCCTCTAGCTTCTGTGATGACATTTGGTTCTGGGTAGGGTTGAGGCCTATCAGCATATAGTAGCTTTTCCCTGAGGGGTTAGCTCCTGAGACTCTCATAGAGTCCAGCCTGGAGCCATTCTCAGGGTTTATGTTTACTGAGTTTCAATTGTTTGGCTAGGCTTCAGTGGGGAGGGGCAGCCTCTGCCTTTGTTTACCCAGTGAAGAAAGTCACATCCTCCTCCATGAGAAGGAGTGAGGATGTCAGGGTTCTACTCATGCCAGACTCTTGGTTCCTGGGCTGGCCCTGGTCTGTGATCTTCAGGATGAAGATTTTTGCTCCTTGTCAGTACTTGCTGGTGGTGAGTAGAATCCACTCCCACGTGTCTGGCTCCTTTGTTTCAGACTCTCTCTGTTGGTATGGTGGCTACAGCCACCACTCCCACTGCTGCTGCAGCCACGGCTGCTGGCAAGTGCTCAGATCTGTCTCCTTGCCTGGATTTTCCATCTTTGGCCAAACTCTCTGTACTGTGATGGCACACTTGGTGTGATTCTCCAGCCTAGGACTGTTCACTGGAACACTAAAACTGCTTTCTATGGGAAAGCTTGTTTAGCCTCCAGCTTCTCCCCCACCATCTTTCTCTGGTCTCTATTTTTGCACTTTGTAAGACATTTATCCTTATCCTTATTTTTATTCTTTAAAATTATTTACCTGAATTAGAATTTTGGAAAATAATATGGTTAAAGGGACATCAGGTATGCTCAATGATGGATAAAATTTATAGTGTAAAAGAGAATTTTTTTTTATCAGTTTTGGTCTTGAATGTTTGACAAAATGATCTCCTTCATTTAAAACTGTTTTCACTGTATTTGATGTCGGTATAATTTGGGGAGGGGAAGGGAAAAAACAAAATGTTTAAATGGGGATACAGATTGACCCATTGCAACAATGAGACATATAAGACACTATGTCGAAAAACGAACTTTACAATTTAGGTGAGGGTTGGGGGGGGTCGGGTAAGGGGGGTGTAGTTGAGCAGGTGGAAGGGATGGGATGGTAGGGGAAAAACAAAGGAGGGGGCAGCAATGCTGGATAAGAAAGTACTCATTACCTTGCTCATGTAACTGTAACCCCTCCATACAGTATTTTCACAATAAAAAACTTACTAAAACAAACAAACAAACAAAAAAAGCCAATTGTTTTTTCTATCCTGTGTTTTGGCTTCCTTACTGAAGATTAGGAGGCTATAGGTTGGTGAAGCCATTTCTAGGTCTTCAATTCTATCCCAGATGCTCTTCAGAGGATGAATAGATCAAATTGTGGCATATATACACAATGGAATTCTATGAGTCCATCAGAAAAAATGACATTGCCTATTCATATAGAAATGGAGAGCTTTGGAAAAAATTATATTGAGTGAAGTAAGCCAGACCTAAAGAAACAGGCTGCATGGGTTCCCTTATTTGTAATAACTAGAATATGTCTAAAAACCTACAAGTAAATCCAATGGAAAATAAAAGACAAATAATTACACTTGGGCATGATTAATTAAACAGCACTATAAGCATTTAAACATGGAGAACAAATGAGAATATTCTTAGGAGAGGTTCACAATGGCTCACTAGCTATGTGTATTTGGCCATATAGAATGATGCTTATGAAAATGCACTCCCAGAAGTGGAAACAGGGTTTTTTTTATATTGCATTGTTTTCAGTTATTTCTTTTTTCTTTCTTTTTTCTCATTTGGTTTATTGCCTGTAGTCAATGCCTTTGATTTCTGCACCTTTTGTCTTATATATAAATTTATCTGATTTGGGGAAGGGACAGGGAATCACAGAAATGGTGGGGAAAAGGTGAACCAATTCAGTACTGAAATATACTAGACACTGTTGGAAATGAACTTACAACTTGGGTGGAGAAGAGGATGATGTGGGGAAAGTGGGAGAAAATGAGGGAGCAGGTAACACTATTCAAAAAGTAATGTACTCATTACCTTACTTATGAAAACGTAACCCTCTGTACTTTACTTTTACAAAAAAATTTAAAATTTTAGAAATAAAACAAAATGAATTTTCAAATAAAATGAAAAAAATTAAATTAAAAAAACAACTTATTTCTTATTTTGTTTTTGGTGACAAGATATCACTTGTAGCTTAGGCTGGCCTGAAATTGCTGTTCCTTTGGGCTCAGCTTTCTGAGTGAAGGATTAACAGGAGAATGCCATCATGCCTAGATTCACATTTGAACTAAAATGCAAAGAATCTGTTTCCTGTAAAATGAAAGGTCTCCCATTTTCTAGGTAAATCCATATTCCAATCATTATGCTCTTTCCTCCTCTGCTAGCCTTTTCCACACTTTTATGCTGATCCTCTCCACAATACTCATCCTGCTCATCTCTTCCTGTTTGACTTTCCATACTCAGCCAATTACTTCATCTCACAATACTGACAACTCACATCCTGATGTCCCTTAAGAATAGTACACCTTTTTAAATATAATTTTACTCTTATATGTAAGATTTTAAGGTAGTATAATATAGAGAAACCCAACGAAGATATCCAACCCATTCTGTGTGACATTTGCATTTTATTCTAGATACATCTATAATAATCTTTTCAGAAAGTGGTGTCTATACACCCACATGAGCTGAGTGCTAAATTTTTAATAACTTCCTAAGGGTTTTGATTTTACTATGATGCTATCAAAGATTACAGTATAATTTATAAATGAGAAAATGTTAGTTTTAACAGGAAGTGTAAAACTGTCATCACATTTTTCTGTCAGTCATCGGCACTTTGATTTCCATACTTAAACACAAGGAAGCATTAAAAGTTACTTGCAATAAAAAATATCTAAACTTCGATTTCCACGTTTATGTATTAAATGTAATGATGATGAGTATATTATAGTTTTGTGGTAAAGATTATATCCCTGTAATGTCTTGGGGTTCCTGGCTCAGGACAATATTTTGGGCATCTTATCTACTAAATGCAGACTGTAATCATGAGCAATGGCTTATCCAGACTATTAGCAAGTTTGTAGGTGAGTCATCAACTAATACAAATGACTTTGAGTTTCAAATGCCAATAAAGCATTTGGCTGAAAATGAAATACAACAGCACCTTCAATATATTCCTAAGTAATTAGGTATTTTTATAAATGAAAAATAGAACTTAACCATTTTATTTCAATTCTTTATGGCTTGCTACCCCATGTGATGAAATTTACAAGGTAAAGGTACATTGTAATACACGAGAACATCAGACTTTAAAATATTGAAATAATTCAACTGTTTCTCATACCAAGAAAAGTTTTCACTATTTACTATTTTATTTTTGGTATTCTTTGACACTAATCTTATTTTTACTTTGTCTTCCTTGTCTGTTGGTCGATTATTCTTTTCCTTTTTCTCTTTTTACACTTGAATTTTATTTATTTTTAAGTTAGTTTTAAGTAGTTGTACAATCAAAGCAGTTTATGAATACAGTGCACCTTGACCAATATAACCCCTTGTATTACTCTCTTTATTATTCTCAACCCATTCATTCCCTCAATTTCATTAATTTTGTAGTATATGCACAGAATCTTATGACTGCTTTATCTTCCCACTTTCCCCTCTCCATTTGTCTGTCCCTATCCGCTTGATTTTTCATTTGTCCTCTTATTCAGACAAATCTCTCTGGCTAAGTTGGTTTCTTAATTTCAGCTTCCATTAATATGAGGACTTAGTTGTTTCATAGCTACTATTTCATCCAAACATACTATATTTTTAAAAAATTCTACTGTGTAATAAACAAATATTTTATAGATATCATATTTTTAAGGAAAAGTAACATTTTAAATCTATTTAGAAAAAAGTTCAAATATATAAAAGTAAAAAGAAAAGGAAAAAGGTGTAAAACTGTCATTTTTGCCTCTTTTCTTGAGAAATAATTTATGCTTAGAAATATTCATGTGATATACCTGTGTAAACCAATATATGTACTGATTTTTCTCTATATAGTTAAAATTTATATATGCATAATATATGGAGAATGGAGTGGGGCAAAGACAGTTTAGAAAAACTTTTTAAAAATCTTATGAGTGTACATTTCTCATTTATCCTAAGAGCTCTGCAAAAATTAACTGACCAATGATGAACTGGTCAGCTGAAGAAAAGCAACATAATAACTAATTGATGGACTGTTTATCTTTGAATCTATAGTGATCTACAAATATTGAGCATCTGATTTGTAGGCCTAATGTTCACATCTAATTTTCAACATAATTATTTAATTGAAACAAAAAAAGTGAATTAAAAAATGAGACCAACTAAATCAGAAAAATCTCATTTTGTATGTTTATAAATGATGCAAGCTTATTTTGTTTTCTTAAAATGAAAAACTATCATTGAAAAAATATAATTTAATTTCCCAAGTATCATAATTAGGATGTGCCCATCTTATATGAATGTATCAAATTGGCATATGTTGGAAATGATATTTTTAATTTGGGGTGGGTATTCGGGAGGACTGAAAGTTTGAGAACAACGAGGGAGGGGGGTAACAAGTTTCAACAAGAAATGTACTCATTACCTTACATGTGTAACTGTAATTCCTCTGTACATAACCTTGACAATAAAATTAAATAAAAAAGCTATTATCTAGTCCCTATATTTGATCATATTTAAAAGAAATAACTCTTATCCATAAGTTGGATTCAGTATTTTATATACATTTCAATATAGTCTAATGAGGAGATGAGATGTGGAAAGACAGCACTCAAAGATAAGGATAAATTCCTCTTATTGCTTTTTGGATCCAATGTCTAATGTGATTGTTGAGAAGCATAACACAGCTTCTTCCCCATAGTATAATCTAGAAAGAGGACCTAAGGCTGGCTAAAGTCTTCAAAAGTTAATCTTATAAGCAATGATTCACATAATATTGCTATGCAATTTAAAAAGAATGAATCAGATATTCTATTTTGAGTATGATTAGTGCTATGATGATTTAACTATCACCATTTATATTGCCAACTTGCCAACATGGGGCAATCAGCTTATGGTAGAATGTAAATCACAGCATGAGCAGTACAAAAAATTACTAAAATGTTTATGATAAAATTAAGAAGCTCCTTCCAAACAAGACCACTCCTTGCCTTTTCCTGTCCATGAGCCATGAGATATTTCTTGTGATTAACAAGTAGCAAGATTTCCTCTTAGGTGAAATACACTGTAAACTGGAGGATAAACCAATTTAATTTTCACATATAATTTGTATAATTCATATTCCTTACAAATAAAAATGAATTATTAACAACATACTTTGCTTCTTCTTTTTAAAATTTGAGGTATTCATGTTATTCAAAAATAAGATCATAATCTGGGCACCGATGGCTCACATCTGTAATCCTAGCTACTCAGGAGGCTGAGACATGAGGATCGCGGTTCAAAGCCAGCCCAGGTAGAAAAGTCTGTGAGACTCTTATCTCCAATAAACCACCAGAAAACCGGAAGTAGTGCTGTGGCTCAAGCGGGAGAGCGCTTGCCTTGAGCTGAAGAGCTGAGGGATAGTGCCCAAGCCCAGAGTTCAAGCCTCACGACTGACAAAAAATAAAAAATAAAAGATCATACAGGAGGAAACAGGACCTGTATGCTATCACTCAATTGAATATATTCTTTATGTTCAGATTCATATATCATAACCATTTTAGTTTTCTTTTCTTTGTGAAGCAAACATATGCTGCAAACCTACATGAGATCATCTTTTATTCTTTTATGATATTTTGAAAATGAATAGGTGTCTGTACAGTATTTTCACAATAAAAAAAAGAAAATGAATAGGTGAACTCTGGATGAAACATTTATGTAAATGTTTATCTTACATATATGTAGATGCAATTTCCAGGTGATTTATTGACTGTGCATATTGTATGTCATATTAAAATGAACTACTAAATCTTGTTATGTTACTCTAGCATATGGGTGATTTCATATGAATATCTCAAATACTTTTCATATAATGTCCAAAAGTTTTCCTCATTAAAAATTTTTACTTTATGACCATACAGCTAAAAAGTTATCCACATAAGTATGAAAATATACAATAAAATATTAAGTAACTTAAAGATTATATAAATAAACAGCCTTACATTATATAATCTAATAATGGCTAAGGATTCATTCTAATTTGTATTACAAGGTAAATCACTATCTTTATTAATGAGCAGTTAACTACATTTTTGAAAATATCAGTAACAATTTTATCTGTATATCTGAAATAAATTAGAATCATACAAGATAGCACAGAGACAATAAAAACTGGATATAAATAGTTGTAATTTTCCTTATACACACAAAAATATAAAAAATATATTTGATACATTGTGAAATATAAAATATACTCTATAGGTTTGTAGGATTTTTTTTGCCAAAGCATTCCAATCCATGGCATGCATAAGTCCATTGTTAAGAAAAGCATCAAGATTATGAAATCAAGATCAGAGTCCTTCGTGTAAAATCATAAACTAATTTAAGACCAAGATGAAATTGTATTATTCTATTGTTATAATATGCATGAAATTAAATTTGTCTGTGTGTGAATTTGTCCCAATAGCTAAATTTTGAAAGAAGACTTCTGCATCTGTTTATCATCATAACTCACATGCCTGATTCAATGAATTCATGTAGTGTCAGTAGGCCATAATAACTGACAACCGAGATGCCAGACAGGAAAATTAGTAGCTTTAATGTAAAGAAGTTAATATGATATACAAATATTGGTTATGTAAATGATAAAAATCATATAGACATAGGAAAAATTAATATCACAATTTGATCTAATTCTATTATTTTAGTAATCTAAGAATTTTGCCTACTTCTATAAGGAAATTACAAAATGAATTATTTTCTTACCCTGATTTAGATTCATTGTCACAAAAAAATTCTCATTTCTCAATGAGTCAAATATGTGAAGAAAAGGACATGATCATAGGTCTATTATCAAAATATAACTTAGAATTAATGTAAATATATCAGTAAGTATTCAGAGCCCTAATAAAGGTAGATATTCTATTCCCAGAAAGAAAATTCAATAAAAACAATATGTTTATATGTTTATATTTGTACATATATATTATGATATTATATGCAAAATATTTATGTTGCCAAAATTCCTAATATAATTTATATTTTTAGGAAGTAAAATTTGTTTTCTTTAAACAATATTATTGAAAGAATTTGATGAAAAGGTAGTTGCAGGATTTTTACAGATAATTTAGAAAACAAAATATAATAGGAAAAATAAAAATCTTATGACCAACTATAAGAAACATCAAATCAAATTTTAGTTCTCTTTGCTGATTTTGGAAGTAATTGATTTTTACATTGAAAATATAACTATTGGTTAAAAGAGTAGTTGGTCAGGTAGACATTCAGATCAAAAGCTTCTGATTTACTTTAAGCGGAATGGT
This sequence comes from Dipodomys ordii, assembly GCF_000151885.1. Classification (NCBI taxonomy): domain Eukaryota; kingdom Metazoa; phylum Chordata; class Mammalia; order Rodentia; family Heteromyidae; genus Dipodomys; species Dipodomys ordii. Next base: position 9,438,057 of record NW_012267269.1, read on the forward strand.
TGTATAATTAATAACACATTAGTAAAGTGTTACTTGTGAACAATTGGAGAAAATAAGTCATTTCTTAAAAATTATGCTAATAGAGTGTAAGAACCATTTTTCTATTCTTACATCATTGACAAGCTCTCGTCAAGTTGTGTAGAGATTCCAGGAACATTAATTGAAAACCAGTGTGTGTGTGTGTGTGTGTATGTGTGTGTGTGTGTGTGTGTGTGTGTGTGTGTGCGCGTGCGCGTGCGTGCTTTACTTTAACTGCCCATTAAAAGAACCTGTGGATGTCATAGATAAGCAAAAATGTCTATGTGAGGATTCTATAGGGGTGATATTATACAGTTTGCCTAAAAGAGTTGTAATTACTCAGAGCTAGAACTTGTTATATTTGTAAATTTCCTCAGTAATAATTTATGACTCTTCTTTCCTTGCCTATATTCCAATCAAGGATAATACATTGTATTTACTCATTGTATTTCTTTAGTTTATGTTTTTTTGAACCAGTTTTTCACTCTTGGTATGTTTCCCCTTTGACATTTATATAGAAGAAAAGTCACACCCTTTTAAGATTACCTCTCAGTTTGATACTGATAGCTTAATTAGATTACTTAAGAACCACACAGACATCCAGGTACAGAGAACAAAGGATGGTTTATTGCTGAGAATGGGGGGTGGGTAGCAAGACTCCTTCTCACAGGGAGGAATGAGAAGAAGCACCAGCCATTGTCTGGGGTGACCTATATAACATACTGGGTTTAGGAGGGGCTAGAAGGGGTTAGGAGGCAGAGATCTTGGTGTGGACATGTGGGCCACAAGCCTGATCATGGCCGACTAAGATTTATGGCTGCTATCCCAATAGTAGATAAGGGTCCTGCAATTGTCCAGACCTGAAGGTCACTCTAAGGGGCTCTAGTTGCCTTATATGGTGGTAGCTGCCACCAGAGATGTGCCATCCCAAGGTAAAGGGAGCTGGAAGTTGAATATTTATTGCCTTTACTACATGGGCCTGGTGTTGCCTAGGAAGGGGGCATGCTAAGCTGTGGAGAAGAGAAAGAGTGGACTAACTACGGGAAGGGACTCATTTCTCTAAGAGATACATTCTAATATTCCTCACAATTTGCTTTAGATTATTCCTTTGGTAGAGATACAATGATGTCTAAATCAGGTGCTCATGCTTGTAATTGTAGATAATCAGGAGGTCGAGATCTGAGGACCCTAGTTCACAGCCTGGGCAAGAAAGCCAGAGAGACCTTTCCTTAGTTAATCATCCAAAGGCTGGAAGTAAAGTTTGTGGTTCAAGTGAGGCAAATCCATTCTTGAGCAGAAAAAGTAAGAGACGGTATCCAGGCCCTGAGACATGTGCGTGCATGCATGTACACACGCGCCCACATGCACGCACGCGTGTATGTGTGCGCGCACACACACACACACACACACTGATATAATAGTGTATCCATGCTATATTTTGAGACATTTGGAAAAACATCATTGCCAATGCGTTGACTCAGATCTGAAAAATGTGAGAAGCACGAATTTCCACCTTTACTTTTTTCTCTCCTGCTTTATTGTTTTATTCATTTTCCTAAAAACATTCAAGTATCCCAAATAGATATTTTTGGAAAATATTGTAATTATAATAAAGTACATTTACTAGGGAAGTACTATAAGGAAATCTATAAACAAAAGCATGGTAATGAATGCTTTACAGGTCAATGACAAATTTCAGAGTGGGTTGAGTCATTACATGCTTTGTGCAAGATGGACTCATTCAACTTTGGAAATCTAAGAATGAAGTAATATGGATTCATAGTGACAGAGATCATAGATTGGGTCACAAACTTAAGGCAAATCCTGATTATGGAAACTTGTCAGTTTGAGCAGAATCCTAAGAAAGATTGTCTTATTATTACACATTGGCTCAACTGGAGATTAATGATAAATTGGAAAATTTTCAAAGACGAGTTGAGAAGATTTTTTTTTAAATGTCATGTCAAAATTTCTATGATTGATTTGAAAGGCTTTGTGTATTCATACTTGAAAAATTGCTTCATATTCCTAGAAAAAGATAGCTTTGAAAGTTTTAATATATTAGACATCTGTGGTGGTTCTATAATGTTAAGAAATCCTTACATTTATCAATCATGTTCCATCTATAGCTGAAGAGCTATATGTGCTCAAAAGAAAATAAAGCTTTTCATATTAGCAAATGTATATATTATGCTTTGCTCATGGGTAAGAAGTTGATCCTGGATTATATTTCTCCTTTGATATATCATATAGCATTTTTAAAAATATAAGAATAAAGAAACCATATTGTTGGCATGGTGGCAATTACAAACATGGTGGCACACATGTTTGTAAGCTCAGCCCTTGAGAGATGGAGGAAAAATTGAGAATTCAAAAACAGCTTAGTTTTCCTAGTGAAAATCTGTCTCATTCTTTTTTTAAAAGAAAGAACCAATACTAACAGATTAAAGCAGAGAGAGAGAATATGTAACCCCTGTTCTCTGAAAATTTAGGGTTCACTGAAGATAACGGGACACCAACGTATAGCTTGCATTTAATGCACTCAAGAATCAACACATTTTTATTAGTAGTTAATCAGATTCAGATTCCCTCCCACTCCTATATAGGATGTCAGTGACACTGGACTCATGACTATCTAGTTTTAGGAATGACAAAAGGAGCAATTGCACGCCTAGGAGACTGCAAGCTTTCAAATGTGGTCCAGCTGCTCTAGCATGCTGTGGGGCTTTCCTCTTGTGACCATAAATCCATGAGATTTGAACAGAAGTGATTAGGGGAAAGAATATGAAACATACTAGAAACTACCAAGTATGAAGGAAATAAAAATTGGGGGTTAATCCTAGAGATATTTGACCAAGATTTAAAACAAGTCAAAATTTAACTACTAGCTAGGCACCAGTGGCTCATGCCTATAAACCTAGCTACTCAGGAGGCTGAGATCTGAGGATCAACAGTTCAAAGCCAGCCTGGACAAGTCCCTTAGACTCTTATCTCCAATAAGCCACCAGAAAACTGGAAGTGGTTTTGTGGCTCAAGTGGTAGAGCGCTTGCCTTGAGCTGAAGAGCTGAGGAACAGCACCCAAGCCCAGAGTTCAAAGTCCCATGACTGACAAAAAAAAAAAAAAAAGAACTGATCCTGATGGACCAGCAACAATCTCTGGTTTTCTATTCGTCTTTTGGAATATTGAAAGGAAAAAGATGCTGCTATGGTTCCTGGGTACACACATCTTTAGTTTTCCTGCTACTGCATCACTCTTGAAATGACTTTGTATTAATGACACAAGTTTGATGTCATCCCAATGAACCTAGTTGTTTTACAGTAGCCACAAGATCAGAAATCATCGGCCTCTGCTTCAGCAAGGCCCACAATGCTTTCTGCTATTATAGAAAAGAAAGCTGTTCCCTCTTGTACTTTGTACTGTAATAGTAATTATTTTTATTTAGTAGTATCATTTAATTTCTTAAAGGTATTTCAATTTAGCCTGTCTGTTTATGGGTATAATGCATCTTGATCACTTATCTTCTCTAACTTTTCACCCCCTCCTTTACCCTCTTCTCCACTTCCTAATCATTCTCTCAAGTTTCTCATTCCATTTTTATACATGCTGTGTTATGACTACATTAATCCTCCCAGTCTCTCTGTTTCCCTGTCACCCCCCCCCACTACTACCCGTACCCAACCCAGATATGTTTCATCTTCTTACAGTTACTTTTTCTGTTGTTATTTTGACTTAAGTATATGAAAAGATTTCATTATTGTACCATAAATTTGCAAATACCATGTTTTGTTTTATATATATTATATTTCATATATATTATACTTATTATATGTATGTATATGCAACATAGAAGAATACAAAATACACAAAAATCAGAAGCTTTCCTGTATATACTGACAATGATGAACAGGGTCAAGAGGAAAATTAAGAAAATAATTCCATTTATAATAGCTGGAAAAATGTAGACAGACCTCTTTTGTTTATGAATTGACAAAATTAATCCAGTGAAAATACCCATGTTATCAAAGGTGATCTGACAATTAATGCAATATACATCAAAATACCAGTGTCATTCTTTTCAGAACTAGAAACTGTAATTCTGAAATGTCTGCGGAAATACAAAAAGCCCCAAATGGCCAAAGCCATCTTGTGCAAAATAACTGCTAGACGTTTTATAATACCAGACTTCAAACAATGCTATAAAGCCATTTAAAAAAAAAAACTTCATGGGGCTGGTACAAAAGCAGACTAGAAGACTGATGAAACACACTAGAAAAAACTCAAATTTAATCCTTGCATTTAAAGCCAAATGATTTTTTTTAAACAAAGAAGCGCGAAATATATGTTGGAGAAAAGATATCCTATTCCACAAATGGTAATGGTAGTACTGAATATCCACATATAGAAGACTGCAACTGGATCTATATCTTTCATCCTGTACTAATATCAATTCAAAAGGAAACTAACAACTTCTAATGTAAACTACAACTTGTACAGGATAGTATAGAGGAAACATTAGAACTTAATAATGTAGGAAGTAACTTACTTAAAAAAGCTTCATAGTGCTTTTAACACCTCTTTTATCAGCTTTCCCCAATCATATGCATTTTAGTGATTACGGGTTTTATGGAGAAAATGGCTTCTAATTTAACAATGCTTATGCTGAGAACAGAGTGGAGAGGGAATTGTTGGATATTTGTCCAGTAATAGGGATTATTCTTCAATAACAATAGTAGAGAAAAGAAGTGCTACTCTGCTTTAAGAAATTCTTCTTAAAACCTTTGAGTAGATTTTCTATTCTTAATGGGATTTTCTTTACATTGAATAGCGATAGAATAAAATTCATCTTCTTATAGTTGAGATTTTAGTCTTTATTTCTAGTTACTCACCAAATGGTTTCCTTGATCCTCTTTTTTCATTTCTTAAATATTCTGCTATGTGAACACATGCAAGCCACCACTGTAATGGATATTATTATTAGGAAACAAAGCATATGTACACTCTGTATTTTTACTCTAATTCCTTGAGAAGCATTTCGCTATCTCCAACAGGTAATTTTTGAAATGATAATGTAACTACTATTTAGTTTTAGAGAAAAAGGGGAGAAAAGTGGTAACAGCAACTTTGACTGGCTGGTGACAGGTGTGTGATCTGTGGAAGATGAAACTCAAGTTCCTTTATCAGAGACATAAATTTTCCTTTTAGGACAAAAGAAAATTTTTCCTAAGTGGCAATTTTTATTGTTTCACCTAAATGCATGAAAAGTAATTAAAGCTTTTCAGGGAAAAAAAGAAATATCTAGGACTGGGAAGAGGGCAGTGGAAAGTACAAGGTACTATCTGCTTTAGGGTTGTTAACAAATCACTTCTTTTGTGCAGTCTATTCTAAATTCTTTAAGGGGAAAGAGTAAGCTATAGAAAAATGTAGCATTGTAAATAATTCCTCATCATAACAAGGAAAGTCAATTTTATCCAGTAGAAAATATTCATCTTCTGCAAGTTGAAATATCATTTGAAGCAGCTTCAACAGCTTATTATATATCTCATTAATTAGTAAGTGGGAGAAATTTTTTTACCATGGTTCTTTTATGTTTGTAAAAGAGACATGATTTTGTAACTATTGCAGAATTATAATGAAGTCTATCATGAAATTTGTGTCTTGTATGGTTTATCTCTTTTGATACCTTGTGCTGAGTGTGTTTCTTATAAAAAACTTGTTCACATATTCATTTTAATAAACAATAATATAAAAACTATAGATAAAAACAAATCATTGGAATTTTTAAACTTCAGTATCTAGTTGTTTTTACCTTGTATTACTTATAATTTTTATACCATCTTTTATTTACAGCATAAAGATAGATGCAAATTGAAAGAGATTATAACTAAATCTAAAAAAAGTATTGTTTTAAAATTAAATTTCTATAGATCTGGTATCAATTTGTAATATATTAATGAGCTTTCAAAAATGTATGAAAACTTTAATACTTTGAATTAATAAGAGGATTATTGGAATACTATGCATTTCCATATTTCATTAATTATTTTTGTTATAACTCTGCTATGATGAATATCTTAGTCTATGTGTCATTGATGATGTTGCAGCATATTTGCCTGGACTTTCAAAATAGAATTCTACATTACAAAATATTGACACTTTTAGGATTTTTCTAATGGTTTTCTAATGGTTTACCAATGTTACAACCCTAGTAGAAGATGTCTATCACAGAAGCACTTACCAAAGTTTATTCTCTTGAAGAGACAGATATCAACATGTTTGCATAAGCCCAACACTCATTTTGGTCATTAACAAGTTATGATTATAAAAAGAATCTAAGAAGCTTATACATGTTGGCTTATACATGTTCCCTGCTCTGTGCTACCCTAAAATCTTTTTAAGCAATAATTAGGTAATGTTGGCCAAATAAAACAAAATTTATGAAATTGTTTAACTGCTTCTACTTCTAAATAATTCTTAGTTATAATCTACTAACCTCATCTTAGGTAAATATTGATAAGTTCTGTGCAAAGTCTTGCCTTTCCTGTAAATGTCACTTAATACATAAAAGGTTCTTGGTCTTGCTAGCTTTAGGATGAAATATGCTACATATAATTTGTAAAGTGCTGGCTGTTTCATATCTACATGCTTAAATCATTTTATTATCTGCTTAATAGCAGAACAAATTAGTCTTCCTCTCTGATTCTGGTGCACATTATGCTGAGACATGCCTACCCTAATATTCTTTCTGATAAAGTAAATGCTCATCCTGTCAGAGCACAAATCTTGTTTGGGTTCCAGGAAAGTCAAGGAAGAGAGAGCTGAGTCTGCAGTAGGATTGCTTACTTGAGGAGGACTGAAGATTTATTAACAGACAGCATTAAATATATGGAAGACCCTAGCACTCAAGGTTAAAAAATTAGGATGCAAACATCAACCTTCCGTATAAAATGAAACAAGTAGCAGAAACAAGAAAAATAGCTCTTTGCACTTAAGATGAATGTAAACTTATACTAAAGCAAATTCTCTAGCTAGCTAAATAGAAAGATAAGTTTTCCAGATACTTACTTGGTTCAGTAATATGTGATTATAAGGTATGTAACACTAAATTTCAAAGTGGCATATAGGGTTTTTTTGATACTATGGCATGGAATAGTTTGCATATTGTTGTCTTTACAAAAAAATCCATACCTAAAAAATTTGGAGTACATTTCTTAAATTTCATATCATCAATGCTTCTATGCAAGCTGACATTCTACAAAATGAATTTTTTTTTTGGGTCCAGTCGTGGGGCCTGAACTCTGGGCCTGGGCGCTGTCCCTCAGCTCTTCAGCTCAAGGCTAGCGCTCTACCACTTGAGCCACAGCGCCACTTCCGGCTTTTTTCTTTTTGCTTATATGGTGCTGAGGAATTGAACCCAGGACCTCATGCATGCAAGGCAAGCGCTCTACCACTGAGCCACCTTCCCAGCCCTACAAAATGAATTTTAAAATTGCAGCAGATTGGTGCATAGCATATTTCAATGTATTGTTGATAAAATAGGCATAGAAGCTAAATTTTGATACTTAAATTTGTGTCAAGATGACTTCTTTCTTTCTAAAAATGACTTCATTGTGTGTCCTTTTTTCAGTCCCTTACTATTGTATTCCCTATCATATATGTAGGCATGTAATTATAATGGTATTGATTATTTAAGGATTTTTGAGTTGTGAAAATGACTAATGTGGAATAATAAAGCAAAGAAAGACACTTTGAAACTGGAGATAGGATATTCAAATTGAGACCTTTAATAGACAGATTACTTGAATTAATCAAACTACAGTGACTTTTTTAAAAATTATCATTTTTTAATTTTTTCTATATTTTTCTGAATTAAGAAAACCAATATAGAAACCTAGGATTTCTTTTAGAAAAAGTTTGATAGGAAATAGTGGAGGTAAAAATCATATACCAAGTAATAAAGGCTGAAAAAGAAAAAAAGATCCATTTAGGATAGGCAACTAACTGAGTTAGAGGTAAAAACATACAAAAAATTGATCAAGGCCAGGTGGCAGTGTCTCATGCCTATGATCATTGTTACTCAGGAGGCTGAGCCAGCCCAGGCAGGCCATGAAACTCTTATCTCCAATAAACCACCAGAAAACTAGAAGTGTCTCTGTGGCTCAAGTGGTATAGTGCTAGCCTTGAGCTGAAGAGCTGAGGGACAGCACCTAGGCTCAGAATTCAAGGTCCAGGATCGACAAGAAAAAAAAAAAGATCAGAATTGCAAATTATCATCTGTCCTATTTAAAATAGATTCACACCTTATCCATTATGTATAAAATAATTCATATTCTTTTTGGCCAGTAATTAATTATCCTATTACCTGTTTTGATATTAAGGGCCTGTAGAAGGAAGGGGATGTCATTGAGAAATGTCTTCAGAGGGACCTTTCTTCATATGCTGGGTTCTTCCTCAGTCTCCTAATCCACTCTGTGCTGCATTAGTAGAGCCTCTATGAAACGATTTATACAACTCATCAAAGCATCTATAACCTTTAAAGACAGTCTTTGCTACATAGAAATTCACACTAACTCATTCTTAATTCCAGTATTTTTACCTTTCTAAAACCTGACACCTACACTGTCCCTCACCTCTTATGTATTTTGTGAATTACTAGGAAATAAAGGTTAAAGAACAACGTTTTTTGGACAAATCAGCATAGTTGTGACAACAAAATGACTGAATCAAAATGGTGGCCTTAAAATGTGGTGTAGAAGCAGCTATGTCAAATTGCAATGAAGGAACTGGCTTTCCCTGATTGTTTTATTCATGACCTTAAACGGGCCTTAGTAAATTGTATTTTGAAGATAGAACCTTTAGAATCTCCCATCTTACAGCCTAATTGTTATCACACAGATTCAGGCTGCAGTGAAATCATCACATGACTCTGCACTGAGCTGTTTTTATTCTTTCAAAAAAGAAATCTGTGAAGACATGATAGACCTATTTAGGTTTGTCTTTAAATAAAAAAATAATTAAGTATAGAAAATATCAAGCATTATGCCAAAGGAATATGGAGTTACAAAGGAAAGTAATCTCTGATTAAGGCATCTTACAAAAATAAGTGTTTTCTTCAAGTCTTACTAATCTTGTGATAAATCATTTTTCTTTTATCCACTTAAGTAGAGGGTTATCAATAAATCAGCCTATGTCCTGCTGTGTTTTTTCATCAGTTACATAAGCTCAAGGAAATGAAGTTTTTTTCTAGTACAGGAAAAAATTTTACTATCTCAGGAGTTCATAAAATAATGTTTTACTAAAAGAAAAGTGTTTGGGGGCTTAACAAAAGGATTTTTTAGTGCTCTTCTGCCATTTGTTTTAGTGAAAGATTAAATAGTATCGTCTAACCTAGAATCTGTCTTCTCTTTGTTCTTTATTTCTATGATTTCTCTCACACAGTTTTCAGTTATGGCTTAATGTCTCCAAGAGGAAATATAATTGTTAATACATTTTTGAATGTATAAATAAATTGTGCTTCCATCAATTAAAATACTTAGATTTGGAATAAAATACTAGCGATTTTATTACTATTTTTATGATGGACCTCCCATTTCCCTAGAGATAAAAGTGTTAATCATGAACACTTTAGGTAGTATCAGCAAGTATGTGTAGACAGTAAAAAAATGATTTGCTTGCAAGAGGGTTTTAAATTTTGCTGGATTATATAGTCTTTTTGACTTCTATAGAGCCAGATTGTTTGTGCAAGTTAATAGAAAAAAATCTACCTCATTAAATTTTGGCTCTCAAAACATATTTTGACAGACATTAAAAGACTCTAAGAGGGCTGAGAAAGTGGCTCAGTGGTAGAATGCTTGCCTTTCATGCATGAGGCCCTGAGTTCGATTCCTCAGCACCATATGTGCAGAAAAAGCTGGAAATGGTACTGTGGCTCATGGTAGAGTGCTAGCCTTGAGTTAAAGAGCTAAGGGACAGCATCCAGGCTCAGGGTTCAGGCACTCGACTGACAAAAAAAAAAATTAAACATCCAGGCTCAGGGTTCAGGCACTCGACTGACAAAAAAAAAAAATTAAACAGAACTTAGAAAATGGCAAAACCTCCCATGCTCCTGGATTGGAAAGATTAACATCATGAAAATGGCAATACTTCCCAAGGGTATCTACAAATTCAACTCGATACTATCAAAATTCCAACTTCATTCTTCAAGGAAATAGAAGAGGCAATCCAAAAATTCATATGGAACAATAAAAGACCCCGAATAGCAAAAACGCTCCTCAAGGGAAAGAACACTGCTGGAGGAATATCAATACCAAATTTCAAACTCTACTATAAAGCCATAGTAATCAAAACAGCTT
>NW_012267269.1:9454560-9486879 GCF_000151885.1 Dipodomys ordii
AGATTATCTCTTTGTTGCTTTGTATGTCCCTCCCCCACAGTATAACCCCTGCTTTCACTATATTTGATGTCAGTATAACTTGTAGAGGAGATGGGGAAAAAGAATTCGTTTAAGGATACAGGTGGACCTGTTGCAACAATGAGAAGTACAAGTTGTCATGTTGAAAACGAGATTTACAATGTTTGTGAGGGGTTGGGGGGGCGCGGGGAGGCAGGGAGGATTGGGGGGGAGGCTGGGAAGGGATGTGAAGGGTAAACAAAGGAGGAGGCTGCAATGCTTGATAAGAAATGTACGCATTAACCTGCCCATGTAGGTGTAACCCCTCTGTACAGTGTGTTCACAAAAAATAAAAATAAAAAAAAGGCTCTAAGAAAATTTTAATATGGACTTTTTTTCTCACCAACATCTACAAATCCCCCTGGACAAAATATTTTTTTTAGTTGATACTATGATAATATTCCACTGAGGAAGTAGATGAATTTCAATACTAAATAGAGCAGTGTATAATGCTAGATCCTTAAGAAGTAGAAATCAAAGTCTATGATATTTAGATACTATGCAATATGTAAAATCATAAAATAATATATTGTATATATTCAGTAAATATATAGTATATTGAATATTATAAATATTCAAAATTCATTAACTTTTCTATCCTTTACACATTTAACTCATGAAAATTACAACCACTAATTTAAAATGTGTTAGAAGTATACAATTATTAAAAATTCTTTTAGCATTTACCTAAACAAATAAATTAATAACCATTGATTTTGACACTTATGGTGCCATATTCCTGTAATTCTAACCACAGAGAAGGTGGTATTGTGGGAGTCAATGTTTGAGACCAGCTCAGGTAGAAATCTTGAACGAGTTCATCTCAACCAATAATGTGGAACTGTTGATGATCCCATGATCCCAGATATGTAGAAGTCATAGGTAGGAGCAACTTGCCTTGTAGACACAATGCATTTCTAACCCCATTGTAGCAATACAACAACAACAATAACAATAACAGCAACAATAATAACAATAAAAATATTAAAACGTCCATTGTTTTGCCTGAAATACAGTATAGTTTTACTGCCTAGGTGCTAGTCAAATATTTATGCTGGTTTAGAAGTGAAATAGGTACAAAACCAAACAGAAGTTCAGGTAGAAAGAAAGCTAAGGAGGAATCAATAATATCCTAAATAGTAATTGTTTTCAGAACTGTCAGCATCTAGGAACATAGAAATGACTAGGGCAATACGAAGATGATACACATTTCTTTAACCCATCATATATAAACTTTCCAGGAATTTTTACAAGTTCACAGTGTGATGGGCAAGTCCTCTGTCAAGATGGAGGCTCTCATCTCTCCTTTCAAGCAAGAAAATTGCTTATGGTTGCTTGTGGCTAATGAAATAATACAAAGGTATCCTCTTCCTTTGCCATGAGTGAAAGGCCATTTTTGTCATTAGAACTCTAAGTGAGATCAAATGAGGCCTAGATTGCAACTTTGTGGTTGTTCTTCTCTATAACATTCTCTCACTCCTCCCAAGGCCCTGCTGATTAAAAAAAAAATAAACCTATATGCAAGCAAATCTTCATTTCTTAGTGCTTCCTCAAGAACCCTGCCCAAAACATCTTGGTGAATATCTTGTTAATATTATCAGCATTCTGTCAGTGAGCGATTACATACAATTCAAAGAACCCTAAATTAATATTAAATACTAATTAAAAACTAAGGTTTTTCAAAAGAAACACTTGAACTGAAACATTGTGATTATATGTGATTTCATGTTTGATAGTTAAAATTATTGTTTCCTTGGTAATCTATCACTAAGTGTGGTATTGTGATAAAATATCTATGGAATATGATCATTCCTGTGCAACTTAAAATGCTGAGACAACTTTTAATTGTAATTCTTCAAATGGCTAGTGGAAGTTTATCTTTTAAGACTTTTCTACCACTTTAATAATGACAGCTGCTTCTTGAAATAGGAAATTCAAAGGAAGAGCTTTCTTAAGAGCCGTTCTTCTTTCAGATTCCTCAGACAATTCTGGTGTACATGAATTTGCTTAGTATTTTACCTCAGACAGAAGACTTAAAAATGGACATCAAGCGCTTTAAAAATGCAATAGAAAAAATAGAGTAAAATCAATAATAGTGTGAGAAATGGCTTGAACAGCTTGTATTTTCACAGTGGTCATCAAAAAGTAATTTTATATCCAATAATTTGTATTGATTGTTTGTGAAACTGTAATACATTATGCCATAAGTCTGGTTGTGCAGTCATAAATATATGTACCAGTTTGTTGGTCTTTTTTTTTATTATTGAGTTTCATTTGCTCTAAAAGGAATCTTATTTTGTAGTGTTTATATGTAGAAGCATGATTCAGAACTATGACTGCTAATTCAAAATAGAACCTTTCGCCACATAATTCAAATATTCTTCTATGGGCCCAGAAAAACAAGGGTGCTATTTGGGAGAAAATACTTTACTTACACTGACCATCAACTGCACAATTCACCTAAGAGTACACAGTGAAAAAGAGTCCTGTATTGCTAATTTACAGAGACACACTCTGAGAAGTTATTTATCAGGCTATTTTTCTATTGTGTAGAGATCATTCTCTATACTTAAACACAAACCAAGTGGCATATGTCACTAGACTTGACCTGAAAATACAATCAAGAAGCAAGATAAACATGAGATGTATAAAACCACTAGTAAAAATTAAACTTTCATAAGTGCAGCTCATCTGAAAAAAAGATAAAATGTACACTATGGTAAATAAAATAGTACCTGTCATTTGGGTCATCAAGTATCATGTAGTAGAGGTAATTGTATGTGTTCTACCTTTACTTAACTGAGTATTATAAGTCTGACTGCAGGAACATTACCACAATCACAGGAATAATGCCTATGCTACAATCGTACAATGATTACTAGGTCACTGGGCCATAGAAATCACTCAGTTCCATGATAATGCTGAGAATTTTATATATGTGATTTCATTGACTAAAAAATTGTTATGGGCCTACACATGCATTTCCTTAAAAGCTTAACTACAGTGTAAAAGCCAAAAGAATACAAACTCTAGGGCACATTTACTACATTATCAACACACATTCACACATTCAGCACAGTGCAAAGGAGTAGTATTATTTTATTGATAAGATAACTTATCTTATTCATAGGAATCCTTTGTAGTTTTGCTTTTGTTCTTTCATTCATAGCAGTCTTTTGAGTTCTTTCATTCATAGCAGTCTTTTGAGTATAGCGTTATCAAAACCAGGATATTTTGTGTGTGTGTGTGTGTGTGTGTGTGTGTGTGTGTCTGTGTCTGTGTCTGTGTGTCTGTGTGTGCTAATACTGGAGCTTGAACTCAGGGCCTGAGGATGTTGTCCCTTAACTTTTAGCTCAAAGCTAGTGCTCTGCCATTTGAGCCACAGCTCCACTTGTGACTTTCTTTTTGGTGATTAATTGGAGATAAGAGTCTCACAGACTTCACTTCCTCAGCTGATTTCAAACACAGACTCTCAGATGTTGGCCTCCTGAGTAGCTAGGATTACAGAAGTCATCAGATTTGCTTCTTGAGGATCTTCACATGAACTTGAATTAGAGATCTATGTTTTTAATCTAGGAACTTTCTTTGCTGATTTCCACAGTGGATATTTACCTCAATTATTGATAGAGAACACATAAAGTCTCAAATTACTGTGAATAACAGTGATAAAAAATAAAGAGGTGATATTACCAAAGAAGTGGAAAAGCATATGATGTTTTTAATTACTTTAGACAAGGATTGGGAGAAAAAGTATCTTTTCTTTTTTCCCTTCAGTTCAGTACATCTCTAAGTACTGGTATGAAATGGGAGTGGACTCTTATCAGGATAGCAGTAGGCTTTTGGGCTCTGGCTCAGTGTCTCACAGTTAGCATGAGGATTACTATAGTTATGGAAAGCTGGTATCTGACTCACAGAAGGAGGGAGGATTTTGAACACGTGGTTTAACCAGGCAGGACTTTTATCTATAGCACCAGTGTTTCAATGACCTTGGGCAGCTGTTTAGTTCCTTTAATCTTTAATTTCCTCATCTAAAAATAAATATCCATCTTTGAAGATTCTTATTAGAATTTAATGAAAATATTTATTCATTTACTCAACAAATATGTGACTAGAATTGGATTTTGGTCCTATTTGTAGAGCATTGCACAAAACAGAAGTTCCTCATCTTGATGAAGGGGGGAGATGAGAAATATACAAGTCACCAAAGACATAATTAAGACAATTATATATTCTATTGATACAAATATGTGAGAAATGAAAGATAAGGGTAATTTGATACAAGTTCACTGCCACTCAAGACTGAGCTTTAGATGCCTTTCTGGGGAGAAAATTTAGCTTAAACATGACCAGTGAGAGGCCAGCCATCAAAAAATCCTGTAGAAAAAACACTATTGACAGAATGTGCAATATATGCAAAGACCCAGGATCACTACTGAACTGGGAATATAATAATAAAAGCAAAGCACCTAGAGAAAGACAGAATGTCAGGTCCAATGAAACTTTTAATCAGCACATAATAGTAGTGGCTACTGAAATGTTATGCTATCTATTGAAGTTCTGAAACTATTTCTATTAAAATTACATTGGAGAATTGATCTAATGTCAGCAGGTTATTATTGTATTTAGTCGTGAGTAGTTTTATGAATAAATTGTTGGGCTAACAGGCAGGATATTGAGTTTTAATTCACAAACCTACTAACATCTTGTGGATATGATAAAATCTCAGCCTCAATAGCAATCATTTTCTATGATTTCCCCATATAGCTTGCAAAAGGGAACTCCTCAGAACTCAAAACAGACATGCTAACAAGTAAATTCTCTACAGATAAGAGAGTTTTTAAACTTCAAGCACAGACTCACACATGTCAGGGCCAGCCACTCATACATACCAAATAAGAGACATGTTGAAGGGCAGAGAGGGGAAATTTATTATATAGCATGTGTATGACATGGAAAGACAGGTCAGCTCATCTTCAGCATATTTGGGTTAGACACATTTGTTTTAGGTTCACTAAAAATTGGGGACAAGGAGTGGCAAAGTATGCATAGATAAAATGGTCCCAAGACACAGATATGGCCTGGTTGACTATTATCTCTCTCTGGAGAGTTCCAGAGAAATCAGTATTACTTTATCACTTCAGATGAGTGGGAGTTAGTTGGTCACTGTAGCCTGGTGAGTGGTGTGTCCTGAGCTCTTGACTGTTATATTTCTTAAGGGAAGAAAGCAGGATAAGAAGAAGGCAATACATTTCGGAGAGGCACTTTCTCTGGACCCCAAGTGGTAAATCTTGTTCTTGGTAGAGCCCAGGGTGCGTGCTTGGTAACTACAGTAGAGCATGACTAGAAATAAAAGATGGAGACATGAAATGGGGTGTCTAGTATTTGTCCTGCTCCTATGCCTAAACCGAAGTAAGAAGTCAGTGTTTCTCAGCAAAAATAAGGCCTCTTTTAAGGATGTCTTACAGATAAAAATAAAGCATACATATTTATTATATACATCATATATATATGGATAGCTTTAAAGTATATGTTCATGATACTTTCTATGTATATTTGTAATATATACATACATACTATAATTCACATATAGACTGTGATTAAGGTTAAAGGAATTCATAAGGTATATCCCTAATGTGATAGGATCCTTTTCCTGGCAAGTAGAGAGGAAAACACTGGAATTGCTAATATGCAGAGAAAAAAAGGCCCCAGAAGGAACAAAATCAGAAGACAGCTGTCACTAAAGAGCAGCCACACCAAAGTCAACTATAACAATAACTTACATTGGATATCTAGCTTGATGTACTGTGAGAAAGTCTATCCCTAATGTGGAAGCTGATACAACAATGTGACATTTTGTTTTGGAAGCCAGGATAGATGGATACACATTAACTATCAAACAGTATGGTATCATGACTGGTAACAGAAATCACAAAGGGCAAGGGTCAAAAACCAAAGCCTAGATAATTCAGAACAATCACATTAAAATACCACCAGGTTGTCTGTGCTAGATACATTTCCCAAAGGATGAGACAAAATGAGCAGAGCAATAGCTATACACACACAGCGGTGGAGAAGACTTGTGGTAAGAAAAACATAATTTTATATGTAACAATAGTTACCTTACCTTCATTCCCTTTATAATTAAACCTGACATGACTTATTTTCAGAATGAGAGCTCTTTCTTCCAAAGATACAGCCAATACATTTTAGAAAACAAAACTCTATCTATCTATCTATCTATCTATCTATCTATCTATCTATCTATCTATCTATCTATCTATCTATCATCTTTAGGTAGTTGCATAAAGGAGTTGTTATTTATCAAAACAGTTTATAAATACAATATATCTTGACCAATGTCACCCCTTTCAACAGTCTTGTCCGTTCCTCTACTACCCTTTCCTTCCTTCACTCTTCTTACATTTTACATTCTCCCCTTCTTTTCTTCATCTACCACTTTCCCCTTGACTCCACCTTTCTCCTTTTGATTACCCACTTCTGGGTGTTTTATATTGCTGAAATTTGTCTTTGCCTTTCTAAGGAATTATACTATTTGAGTCCTCCATTGAATAAACTGTATTTAGTTAATACATTTGTGTTCATTTGCATACTACACAACATATTTATTTATAAGTAAATAAGTTAAATATAACTTCCACAAATAAAGGAAAACAGGTATCCTTTGTCTCTCTGGGGCTGACTCACTATTTTTTAACAATGTGAAAATTCAGAAGTGAAAACTGTTATTATTCAGAAGACTACATAAGGATAGCATTTGTAGTCAGGCACTGGTAGATTTATGCTTGTAATGCTAGCTACTCAGGAGGTTGAGATCTAAGGATCATGGTTTGACCCCAAATAGGCATGAAAGTCCTTGAGACTCTTATCTCCAATTAACCACAAAAAGCCAGAAGTAGAGAATGGTTGTTCAAATGGTAGAACACTAATCCTGAGCAAAAAAACCAAGGATGATGCCCAGGTCTTGAGTTCAAGCCCCAAGACCAGTACAAAAAAAAAGAAATTTATTTATTTTTAAATAAATGTAATATATTTAAAAAAAATAATAACATAAAAAGTAGACTAAATGAAATGAGTATGTTTTCTCAAATGTATTGTCATATTTTGACAAAATAAATCATGCAAAATAGAAAAATTAACCCAGGATTTAAATATTCCTGAGACAAAAATAAAGACCAGACAAAGGAAATGATCTTAAAATATGAGATTCTGATTTGGCAGGGTACTAATGTGTCTCTGTCACTGGTATTTGGGGGAGTGAATATAGCATATACTTTCTCTATTTTTTTAATCCTTGGTAACTTGAATACTCTGATAGCCATGGCATTACATTAGGCCAGCCAGCATTTTGCTCTGCTCAGCATCAAGGCTCCCATCACTTTTATGTTCCTCTATGCTCTTCTTCACATCTCTAGACATTGCTCTACATTATGGCATACTCAGCATCCACAGAAACATCAGGTGGAAAAGAACTAAAGTAAAGGCTTAGAGATGATTAAACATTCATGTCTTACTGTTTAATTCTCATTAGTCCTGTCCTGAATTCATTAAGGTGTCTGCACATGAGCCCATACTTGTTTGTGTAATGGTTATGTTATTCTCCTGTTTGAAGATTCAAGAATAGATCAAGAAAAGCCCTAAAGGCTCCTTCTAGGTTCTACCACAGCATTTGCTATTGAATTCATAAAATGCTGCCCTTCAGGGCAAAATCACCTCCAAGCTCAGAGAGAAGATGAAACATTTATTTAAAATGTGTAAGTTGGCATAGAGTCAGGTAGCATATATTAAATTATATGGAATCTTAATTCTGTCAAGCTACTATCTGTTCTTTTTTAAGTGTTATAGGAGCACACACACACACACACACACATATGATGCTTACAAAAATAATATAACTTACTGGGTTCCAGTGGCTCACTCCTGTAATCTTAGTTACTCAGGAAGCTGAGATCTAAGGACCAGATTTCCAAGCCAGTCTGGGCAGGGAAGACTTTGAGACTCTTACCTCCAGTTAACCACCGAAAAACTGGAAGTAGACCTATGATTCAAGTGGTAGAACACTAACCTTGAGCAAAAAAAAGCTCAGACATAACACTCAGTCCCTGAGTTCAAGCCCCAAGACTAGTATAAAACAATAACAAAAACATAATTTTTAAATAACATAATAACACAACTTCCAAATATTTATCGCTTTAATGAACAAACATCATTATTTTCATTAGACAAAAATTAGTATCAATATTTTGGGGACATAATTTTTTACTACTAGTTTGCATGTGTAATTAACAGCAGAATTTTCTCACATCTGACTTTGTCATCAACACTAAGCATTTGACAGAGATGTTTATTGGTAAACATAGTTTTTTTTGAATAATTGGGAAGAGACACATTCAATGTTTGTAATAAAAATTAAGTTTTATATAGTGAAATCATAAATTTCTAATACAAAAATTTGTACAAAAGCATAAAGTAATGTAATGAGCAAAGAATCTTTATTGCTTTTGACTTGTTTTGGTTTTCTCCATTTCAACACCTCTGTTTTGGTTTTCTCCATTTCAACATCTCAGACTTTGGCCAGTGTATAAGATTATAGGGTATGGTTTTTATCTTACCTGGGATGTCACACTATCTTTATATGACCTATAGAGTAGTTAATTACATATAACTTCTCTTTGAAATGCACAATTTCATTGCTGTATTTGCTCATTCAGTTGTACCTAGCAAGTTTCACTCAAATTGCTATCAAGCACTGTGTTTAGAACTGGAGATACAGTAACAGGAGAGTATAGATGGGGGAGGCAGTTTCTAAACTTTTTGTAGCTTACAGGCTAGTGAATATGACAGAAAATAATGAAAAAATGGAAGTAAATATGGCTTTGTAACTATGATGAATATAATACAAAAGGGACAACATGGAGATAGTTGTGTATACAATCTGGTAAGAAGAGCAAGGAAGACTTGGTAAAGGTTCATTCTCATGATAAAACTGAAATCTGAGAAGTTATTGATGTAAGGAAATTCAAGTAAGGATGACAATATTGTCATGTTATGCAAGGCAAAATCTTGGTTGATAAAGATTCAATTTAATAAAAGAGAAAATGGAAACATTTAGAATTTCAACTAGAGAATCCATGTGGTCATATTGGCCCCAAATTGTTCAGAGAAATATTACAATGTACACTAAGGTTAGACTTTCAACTTTGGCTTCAGTGACTTTAGCAAATGAAAAGTTTGATGCTTACTGAAATATCACTAGTTTTAACGCTGACACTCGCTAATTTAATGCTTGAAAGTTAAATTGGAAGAGTGTGAAAAAATTCAGTCTTAAGATACATTATATGTGTTGTGAGGGAAAGGAAAAGGAGAGAAAGTATCCTTCAGGACTCTGCTTGTATTGTCCTTACTGTTAGGGTGGACTTAGAGCTGATAAGGTCATCAATGCTAGAAATAGATGGGGGATACATTCATTGGACCCTCCTTAACAGGAAATCTCTGAGTAATTAAAGACATTGTTATTCAGCATGTTTATTATAAGCATCTTTATGTCCTTTCATAGTACATCTTCACTTTCTAATTGTGTCCAGAAAGAGAGCTTGTTAGTACTTTGCTCATCTTTTCATTTTGAAGCTGAACTAATCATGTACTCTCACTGTTAGGTCTCTTAAAAGTTAACGGATTTTTGGACTGTGCTCTTAAAGATGTTTCAACAAGAATAGATTTCCAAGCTCAAAAATTCAAATCGAAAATTGAACAGTCATTTACTTACCTCCACTAGACTACAAATACACACAAATTCTCTTTATGAAAACTAACTTTGAGTTTCAGGCTTGTGTTAAAAATGTATAAAACAAACTCAGAACAGTTCTGATTATGTGCGAGGATAATGATAGGGCAATAAAGCCCTTCCCAGAATGACTGCTAGTGATATCTGTAAATGGCTTTCAGTAGCAGAAAGAAAACACACTGCTGTGCCAATCAATACAGAGTTCGTCTGTAATGTAAAGATTAAGATTAGAATATTTAAAAATTTAATACTTTGCCACTCCATATAGCACTTTGGAAGTCAATATCTTTGGCAACATAGTCCATTTCCCTTCTTTGAAAGCATTATATATTTAAAGTTTTTAAATTATTTATCTAGTTCATGTGATTAAAAATGAAAAAAAAACTTACTCCATCCATTATCTTCTGCAGCTGCTGTCTGGATGTTAGCATTTTTCCCCCTCTTAAGTCCTTGATATTTTTTTCTTGTTATCCTGTTAAGAAAACTCAATTGATACATTAAGAGAGCAAAAGCAAACCTCATGTACTCATTAACATCGGAGAATTCAGCTCTTAAAATGTGGTCAGTGAAAGCTTTATAGGAAAAATAATACTTAAATATTTCTACTGGTTTGTGTTAGTTTCAGATCTGATGGTTAAATATATCTTGTAAACTGGCCATTTAGTACTTAGTGTTGATTTTTTGTACAATTATAACTGAGGAGCTAAAGTTACTTGAAAGGCAACTCTTCCAGAATAAGAAAATTTTTTGAATTTTTTCCTTTTACAAATTTCCATCATGTTAGGCTCATATTTAAACAAAGTGGTGAGTTATATTGGATATAGTCATAATTTAATGTGTTTCTTTTCTTGTATATTTTTTTGTTGTAAAAATGCTGTACAGAGGAGTTACAGTTACATGAGCAAGGTAAAGAGTACATTTCTTATTAAGCAAGCATTGTTACCTCCTCCTTTGTTTTTCCCCTACCATCCCTTCCTTCCCACCTCCTCAACTACACTCCCCCCACCACCTAAATTGTAAAGTTCGTTTTTCAACATAGTGTCTTCTGCATCTCATTGTTGCAATGAGCCAATCTGTATCAATGAGTCAATCTGTATCCCTATTTAAACAAGTTGTTGTTTTCCCTTCCCCTCTCCAAATTGTACTAACATCAAATACAGTGAAAACAAGGGCTATTCCATTGGGGAGGGACATACAAAGCAACAAAAACAATCACATGGTACCTTATACATTAGAAACAATAGCAAGGAAGAAAAAACCACTTGTGTCCCTATCCCGGGGTTCATTTTGTTGAACATCATCTTATCTGAGCTTTTCTGCTTGTTCTAGACATATACGAGTTAATGCAAATAAGGGAAACCATGGGATATATGTTTCTTTGGGCCTGGCTTACTTCACTTACTATAATTTTCTCCAAGTCTTTCCATTTTCTAACAAATGGGGCAATGCCATTCTTTCTGATGGAGGCATAGAATTCCATTGTGTATATATACCACCTTTTCTTGATTCACTCATCTACTGAGGGACATCTGGATCATTCCATATCTTAGCTATGGTGAATAATGCTGCAATAAGCATAGTTGTACTAGTAGCTTTAGTATGGTCTTGTTTGTGATCATTTGAGTAAATCCCAAAAGTGGGATTGCTGGGTCATAGAGGAGGTCTATGTGGAGTCTTTTGAGGAACCTCCATACTATTTTCCAAAGTGGTTGAACAAGTTTACATTCCCACCAACAATGAAGTAAGGTTCCCTTCTGTCCACATCCCCTCCAGCATCTTTTATTGTTATAGTTCTTGATTTTTGCCATTCTAACTGGGGTGAGGTGATATCTCAATGTTGTTTTGATTTGCATTTCTTTTATGGCTAGAGAGGTTGAGCATTTCTTCATGTGTCTGTTGGCCATCCTTCTTCCCTCTTCAGAGAAGTTTCTCTTTAAGTCTTTAGCCCACTTATTAATGGGGCCGTTGTTTCTTTGAGGATTTGTTGTTGGGGGATTTAATTTTTTGAGTTCCACATATATTTTAGATATGAGACCCTGGTTCTGTGGAAAGGCCCTCATCCCCCTTAACTTCAGGAACATTTGCCATTGCATCTCCAATGCTCTTGCAATAATGTACAATGATTCATTTTTAGTTTTGTTTTACTTAAGTCCTAAATAGCTCCAAGAATATCATGATTTCACCTACTTCACTTAATGCAGGACAAACAAAGTTGGGAAAATGTTTTGATTTAGGATTCTTGCTGTTTCCATCAGTTATAACAAGAGTACTTAAGAATACTGTGTTATGTTTTCCTTTTTGGGAGCACTGTGATCATATAGACATATTTTGTGGAGAAGCTGAACTTTTAGCACAGTACCAACTGAGAAACATTTTAATGTTTGAGCAATAGGGAGAATCTTCAGAGAATAGTACTAGTTCTTTTATTCTGACTCACATTAAGGGAGTAATGTACAATTGATAGCATCCAGTTGATCTGGAGATCAGAATTTATCTGAGACTAGAAGGATAAATGAGGTGCTTCGCATACTGCTACTTGGCCACTTATACTTCTCATTGTTGCAACAGGTCCACCTGTATCCTTAAACAACTGGTTTTGGCCACTTATAAAAAGATGAAGTACATGCAAGAAGAGAAAGTTATATTCTGCTATTCCTAGTGTTGTGTACCCCCATTGCTGTTGTACCTCTCTGTTATGCTTTTTCATGGATTTATAGGCTACTGTAGCAGGTTACATTCAGAACAGCTATTTTAGAAGACAATATCAAGGATTAGAAATAAATGTCTGAACTTGTAGTGATATGATAAGATGACTTATATTCTTTCTATGCTAGGAGCATAAGCATAATTTTGTTATAAAAAGTTAAATGGTATTTAGAGCCATTTGGAAAAAAACTTGAATTGCATTATGCTATTACATCCTTGTATTTGAACTATAATTACTCTAGCGAATGCTGTTATTCAGGAAATACAGTGCCCAGTGTCTACATTTAGGTGCAAATCGGTCCAATCCAGACATCCCCAGAATCTACCACACTTTACATGTAAACAGGGTCACAACAATAATACTCAGATTGTTGAAGGCTTCTTGTTTTTACTAATATACCTTCTGTATCATTAAAAATAATGACTAGCATTAATCTACTGACTATATATGTGCGTGAAATACTTTATACTTTGTTGGAGGTGTATTTTTAAATTTAATATCCATTTCAAATTAAGATATGAAGTAGTAGCATCATCTTTTGTTTGGAAATAAGAAAGCACTGATATAGACAACTTAAGTAACTTTTTTAAATCATTTAAGTATTCAGATAAAGGAAACATGAGAACCTGAACCAAGTTGAATCTATACTCTTATTTGGCTATTTTCATGTTTAAATTACTGTTTAATATGCAGTGCTTTTATTTATTTATTTATTATTATTATTAGTTGTACAAAGCAGCTGCAATTTAACAAAGCAGTTTATGAATACTATATATCTTGATCAATGTCCTCCCTTTCAAAATTCTAACTCACCCATCCCCTGCACTATCCTACCTAACTCTTCATAATTTCGTAGGATATACTACTTCCTAGAAATGTTTCATATATATATATTCCTTCACATTTTCTTCCTTGGTCTTCTTCTCAAAAATTTGTTTTTAAAACATCACTTTGTAGAAATAAGTCATTTTGCTGCATTTTACCTTCCCCAATACTTTGATGTCATAGAGTCCCAAGACCCTACTGCCCCAAATCCCAAAACCTTTATTACTTCAGTTATAAAAATGAAGTTCAACATTAAAAAAAGGAAAGTAAAGCCTATCTAGACATTCTTTCAGTTGTTGTCTATTTTTCATTTTTCCTCTCTCTCTAGTCATGTATTAATCTAATTTGAAATTTTAATTAGATATTATCTAGTTAGATAATATATGAATTAAATTTTTTTAATTTAATTTAATTTTATTTGTGAACATACTGTACAGAGGGGTTACAATTGCATGGGCAGGATAATGCGTACATTTCTTACCAAGCATTGCATCCTCCTCCTTTGTTTACCCTTCACATCCCTTCCCAGCCTCCCCCCCCCCCCCCCCCCCCCCCTCCCCCCCCCCCCCCCCCGCACCGCTGTTGTAAAGCTCGTTTTGGACATGACAACTTGTACTTCTCATTGTTGCAACAGGTCCACCCAGATGGGGAAAAACCAGTTGAATTAAATTTTGATAGGTATTCAATCTGGAGGTGGAAGTTTTTACTTAACAATTGATAATAATACTTTGTAAATGTCATTTGTCCTGATTATCACTGAAATAGGTTTATTTCATGATGGATACAATTTAAGAAGAAAACAACACAGGTTATGACTATGCATTGTTTCTATTTGTGTTTTGATACATAAGAATTAGAATTAGAATTTCATCTTACAATTTTTGCTCCTACAGAACATTTGCAAATAAATATTCAGATTTAGCAAAGTCACATGCACTAATTAATCTAAAATTTATACTAGATT
This sequence comes from Dipodomys ordii, assembly GCF_000151885.1. Taxonomy (NCBI): domain Eukaryota; kingdom Metazoa; phylum Chordata; class Mammalia; order Rodentia; family Heteromyidae; genus Dipodomys; species Dipodomys ordii. The sequence goes on from NW_012267269.1 coordinate 9,468,916, forward strand.
CATAGGAACAGAAGTTCCCAGGTTCTATTTATGGTACTAAAATGAAGACTTAGGTCTTTTTATTCCATTATTAGGTCCTTTGAGTTAAGATCTTGCATTACAGTATTTGGAATACCTGATATTTATTGACATGATCTGAATAGAAGAAAATTCTTACTTGCTACTTACTTATTTGAACAAATTTTCTGTGATAGTAGTTTATCAACAATGTCTCTTGGATACTTTTGTTACTCTCCCCGTGTAAGATACCACACTTTTACTATTCATAATTTAAAGCTGAACTGTGGTGCAATTATGTACCTGAATTTTATTTTTTAATAAGTTTTTTATTGTGAAAATACTGTACAGAGGGGTTACAGTTACATGAGCAAGGTAATGAGTACATTTCTTATCAAGCATTGTTGCCTCCTCCTTTTCCCCTACCATCCCTTCCCTCCCACCTCCACAACTACACTCCCCCTCCTCCACCCCTCCCTAAATTGTAAAGTTCGTTTTTCAGCCTAGTGTCTTGTACATCTCATTGTTACAATGGGTCCACCTGTATCCATAAACATTTTGTTTTTTCCCTTCTCCTCCTCAAATTATACCAACATCAAATACAGTGAAAATGGGTTATACCATGGGGGAGGAGCCATAGAACCACTTCTGTTTTTGTTTGTTTGTTTGTTTTGTTTTGTTTTTCTGTGATTAATTGGAGATGAGAGTCTGATAGAGTTTCCTGCATGGGCTGGCTTTGAACCACAATCCTCAGATCTCAGCTCCTGAATAGCTAGAATTATAGACTGAGCCACCAGCACCTGGCCTTTGTAAGTTTTGAACAGATTACAATAACATGTTTTATTGACCTAATGGAATACAGTTGAAATGTCTCCTCTATTGTGGAGAAATACATGTCAGAATAAAACTTATAAATATGATAAACATTTCTGTCTGAAACAGATCAGTTTTTCTTTTCCTTTGTTGCACTCTTTTGTGTTTGTTTTGCTTTGCTTTACCATTTAAAATGTTTATTAGCTGGTGGATGATTTGTGCTCTTATATGAAAAGTAAACTAACAGTTAACATAGATAAGAATATTGGTTCAGGTCAGCAGATTAACTGTCTTTCTAAGAGTTTTGAGCAAATGATGAGGAAATACTTGAGCTGACTTTTGAGTCTTTTAACTGTATATTTATTTTAAAACATAATAGAAAGTGTAACTCCTAATGATCCTTACATCATATTAATTAAAGAAAAATGCATAAAATAAAGGATAGCAATCAGATTCTGAAGGTAAATAACTTCTCTGATAATAATGAAGAATCTTTGCTGAAACAAAGAATAGGTTACTTTTTCATTGATTTCAAATTGGCAAGCCGGGGTTGTATGCACATTATTTTAAGTAGAAATATTTGCTTCTTGCTTCTTGGTAAACTAATTGGAACTCAAAAAACAGCACACACAAAAAATCATTGCTTGGATTTAATTGTAACACATAACAAATAATTGTGAGGAGAAATCATTCTTTAGTTGTGAAAAAAATTGTCTAAACCATCTTGTTTTGGTAGAAGTATATTTAAATGTCCTTTCAATTGTCTAGAATTATGTTTGTTTTCGCTGCTTTTCCCTTCTCTTTTCCTTGGCTGTTATTAGAATATAATACCCTCCGGTCCTATTTAATTTCACCAACAATTCTAAGCTATTAGCAGTGATAAAAGCAAACAACTTTAAATATTATGAACTTGCTTAATAAATGTTTATATAGGAATTCAAATTACTTATCACATGTGAATTATGAAAAGTTAAAAGTTTTTCCTATCTCTTTTAATTGATGTGTGCTATCTAGAATACTAGCTATGGAAAATAATAATGAAGATTCATTTCTGGAATGAAGTTAATCATTTTTTGCTCCTGTATCTCATGCAAAAAAAAATGGAAAGCTTTTGGTTTCTCTGCCCATATAAACTATCATGGTTTAATCTGTGATGCATACTTTAGTGTCATTCCTTCATCGTTTGGGACAAGGAAACTTGTAAACTTAGATATTACCAAGTTTAGCTTATCCAATTTATTTTCTCCAGATCTTGCCCTGCGTAGTGTCATTCTATTTAGGCAATAACACACCACTTTTTTCCCCTCTCAATCCTCCTGAGGGAGCCTGTCATTCTAACAGAGGCTGTTATATACTTTTATCAACAAAGAAAGGGTGTAAGACAGGATTTTAACATTTCCAGGTGGCTGAGAAAAAGGAAGATGATAGCAATAGCTCTCTTTTTCCAGTCAATCATTGAGAGGATAACAGAAAGTGTCAGGTGGAAAAATGACCAAAAAAATGCAATCTGTAACCCAGATCTAGGTGACCACCAAGGGCTAAGCGAGCAGAGTGGAGAAAAGGGAATTTTTCTCCCAAAACTTTTGTGAAAATCATTGAAATTCATAAGGACCAAGGTCCCTGTGCTAAGACATGACAAATTTCTTTTCAACTTTTCAAATGATTTACCAACATTTCTTTATATGTGACTAATTTTGCTTTTTGTGTTGCTTGTGTTTTAGAACTGTTTGAGCTAAAACGAAACAGTGAAGACTTTGTTTTTTTTTTATTTATGAACTCTGGGGCTGGGTGCTGTTCCTCATCGCAAGGTGAGCGCTCCACCACTTGAGCCACAGTGCCACTTCCGGTTTTCTGAGTGGTTTATTGGGCTGGCTTTGAACCAAGATCTTCAGATCTCAGCCTCCTGAGTTGCTAGGATTACAGGCACAAGCCACCAGCACCCAGCACAGTGAAGACTTCAATAGCAAGGATAAGAAGAAAAAAAACATGTTTCTAAATACACACATCCCTTATATCCATCTACCTGACACAGTATGCATCTTAGGATGACTTGCAAAACAACATTTTATAAAATGTTTGATGTGAAAGATTTATTAGAACTATAATTTAAACTTCGACAAATGGCTAAGTACAGAAATATGTGTTCATAGCAAAAGCCGTAAGGTAATATTAAGCTCAAAATTTGAAGCACATCCAGCCATCCCTCCACCCACACGTCAAGCCCAAATAGCAGAGTCCACTGGAGGCAATTACATTTATGGAATGGAAGGAATTATAATTCTTGATTCTTTGCTCATTCACTTCCAGACTTGCTCTATGGCAAAATGTAAGTGGAGATTTAATAACTAGTATAACCCTGAGAGAATGCTTTAGGAATAAATTTAGATTGAACATATATCAACATCTTCCACAAAACTGACAGGATTCTCTTTCTTGCTTAGGAACAGACTGACAGTGAGTTTGCTTACTTTATTTTTTTTTTGTCCCATAGGTACCTGAACATGTGCAGCTTTCAACCTAGTCTAAAATAACTCTCTCCAGAAACAACCTTCATTTTCCTCCTTTTAAAACAAACTGTTATGGATTCATTTATCAGGGTGTCAGTGATTTGAAAGAGGCACAGATAGAAAATTGAGAAATAAGGAATGAGACATGCAAGGGGTAGAATCTGATTTAAGAGGAAGGAAACAATAAACAGCAATCCTAACTTAAAAGTATCTAGATGCTTTCCACATTCATTGTGAAAAGCTTGACCTATGTTTTATTTTTTTAGTTTATTACAAGCCTTTTTAAAGAATAGTTTCAACAAATTGGGAGAAAATGGAGGAGAGGGTTGGCAGTGTTCAAACAGAAATGTACTCAGCAACTGACTTAAATGACTAACCCCTCCGTCTATCACCTTTATAAATAATTTTTAATCTTATCTTTCAACAAATCAGTTTATAAATGTAGTATCCCTTGATCAACATCGCCCTTTTCAATGATGAGTATTACCCTTTCAACATTCTCCCTCACCTTTCCCACCTCACACATTTCCTCACTTTTCTTAATTTTTAGGGTACATATTAAATGTTTTAAATCAAGTAACAAAGCAGTTTATTTAAACAATGTATCTTGATCTGTTTCATCCTTCAAACTTTCAACACCCCTGGACCCATACTTTCTTTTATTTCTTCAATTCTGTGGTATATACAATGAATTATTGACCATTGTGAACCTTTGGGAGGCATGATTGGCATCAGTAAATTTATATGCTACTGCATTATTTATAGTAGTCATGTCATATGAAAGAAATTGTCAGCCTGGGCTATATAGAGAACCAATGTGCTCAAAACAAACAGTAAATAATACGTATATGAATTTTCATCTAACTATAAATATACATTTAAAATGTTAATTGATAGGCACTACACCTATACAGTAAGTTGACTTTGACACCTGTGATTCATTCAAGATCCTGAAATGTTCAAATAGGGGGGAAAGTGTTTTTGAAAGAAGTTACTCTTGCAGGGAGCTTGTGGCTCATGCCTGTAATCCTAGCTGCTCAGGAGGCTGAGATCTGAGGATCTTAGTTCAAGTCAGCCCGGGCAGGAACGTCCATGAGACGTTCCTCCAATAAACCACTAGAAAACTGGGAGTGGAGCTGTGGCTCAAGGGTAAAGTGCTATCCTTGGGCCAAAGAGCTTGGGGATAGCACCCAGGCCCAAAATTCAACACCTGTGACTGGCAAAAAAAGAAAGAAAGAAGGGAAGAAAGAAAGAAAGAAAGAAAGAAAGAAAGAAAGAAAGAAAGAAAGAAAGAAAGAAAGAAAGAAAGAAAGAAAGAAAGAAAGAAAGAAACTTACTCTTAACCAGGAAGAAGTAGGAATAAGTGACAATAAAAGAGATACCTCCTTCTTAAGCAATAAAAGAGAATTGAGCCCGAACGAGTGAGCCTAAAAGAGCTCATTCCAGCCTTCCTGGAATGTTCACCTAGATATCTGCCTTAAATATTTGTATGTAATGGGATGACCTATGTGAAGTTGGTGGGAACATAGATCCACAAAATCTTCCCAGAGAAAATGGCAGCTAAAACACCATTTAAAGGATTTGAAGACAATGTATGTGAAAGGAATTCCAGGAAAAAAAATATAAGCATGCATAAATGGAAATTAAAATATGGCTTTCCTTATAGCGAGTAACGACAGTCTAAACACCTACACAATGAGGACAGAGGGGATATTCTAGGAGAGGATCACAAGGGCTAAATAGCTATGTAAATATGATCATATAAAATGATGCTTATCAAAATGAACTCCAAGAAATGGGAGCAAGAGGATTTTTTATTTTACTGTTTGAGTTCTTCCCTCCACCCTGCTTTGGTTTATTCCCTTCAGTCACTGCTTTTGATGTGTGTACCTTTTGTCTTGTATATACATTTTTCTGAGTTGAGGAGTGTAAGAGTAAGCCCAGAATGGTGGGACAAAGGGTGAACCAATTCAGCAGTGATACTCACTAGACATTATGTTAGAAATGAACTATACAGGGCTGGGAAGGTGGTTCAGTGGTAGAGCGCTTGCCTTGCATGCATGAGGCCCTGGGTTTGATTCCTCAGCACCACATAAGCAAAAAGAAAAAAGCCGGAAGTGGCGCTGTGGCTCAAGTGGTAGAGCGCTAGCCTTGAGCTGAAGAGCTGAGGAACAGTGCCCAGGTCCAGAGTTCAGGCCCCACGACTGGACCCCTCCCACAAAAAATGAACTATATAACTTGGGAGTGGGGGAGTCAGGACAGCAAACCCTGGGATGGAATGAGGGAGGGGGGTGACACTGTCCAAAAGGAAATGTACTCAATACCTGGCTTATGTAACTATAACCCCTCTGTACATCACCTTCACAACAAAAACTTAAAAATTAAAAAGAAATATGATTCTTTGTTTTCTCCTACAGGTGGAATCTCTAAAAAATGTTTGTTTTAAAGAAATGAAGGTAGAAGCATTAGGGAAGTTGATGGGACTAATATGGGGAGGGATAAGTGTGAGTAATCGAGGTGAGTAAATACAAACAAGGTGGTTATATGCAGAAATCAAGATATCATAGACACATTATTTATCAAAATAAATATATAGAAATAAAAATTCTACAAGTCTGAGGCCCCAAATCTCCATTTGTGTGTGTGTGTGTGTGTGTGTGTGTGTGTGTGTGTGCATCTATGATTATACTTAGTGTCTGTTCAGGCTTCAGGAGGAGTTGAACTTCACTGAGTGCTAATGTTCTGAATTCCTCCCCCCTGGCACACACTGAGAGTCCAGCACTGTGTAGCATCAGGAACATGAGTCCCTAGTGTGACAATCGTGCTGCTCCCTCCTTCTAGCCACTTGTCTTTGTACTGCAATCTATTCTGTAACCCAATTTTATTTGGCCTTTTTAGGCCATCTTCTTCCTCAAGATTTTTATGGATCTTGAGATTGTGATGAATATTTTATGGCACAGTGTGCACTCCATCCTACTTCACTGATCTTTTTCAATCTTGCTCAAAGAGTTCTCTGACTTTACATTCCATTGTAAAAGATGTGATTTCAGCCTGGCTCTGGTGGCTCCTGCCTATAACCCTATTCAGGAAACAGATCTGAGGATCACAGTTGGAGGCCAGACTGAGAAGGAAAGTCTGTGAGGCTCTTATCTCCATTTAACTACCAAACAGCCAGAAGGAATGCTGAGGCTCAAGTGGTAAGTTTTAGCCATGAGCTAAAAGCTAAGGGATATCACCCAGGCCCTAAGTTCAAGTACCAGTTTTGGCACACAAAAAAATGCTAAACACACACACATACACACACACACACACACACCACTTCACAAAAGTCATTATTTTATTTCCTTTTTGAGTATGCAAAGCTTGTACTCAAATCTATAAGACTTAGAGGTCAAAGGGACAGAGAATAAATTTCCTTTGTATTTGTCTTGCAGAGTTTTTTCTCTAATAATTTTAGTATATTGTATTTTCCTTCTTTCCCTTTACTTTTCCACTTAAAGTATATGTGTGTGTGTGTGTGTGTGTGTGTGTGTGTGTGTGTGTGTGTTTGTGTGTACATGGGTATGGAAATAGCAAAACTACAAACCAGATTTGAATCTTGTGGTATCAGTTGGGTCCGGTATCTGGTCCTGAGCCAACTGTTGAGGGCATACTGTTTTATGTCAAGCCTGGGTCAGATAATAATATTATATTTGACATAATAAAGAAAAGTTTTGAGACCTGCAGAGATACATGATAGCTTTAAGTGATGATAAGAAGTGAAATATGAACATTCAGAGAAGGGATAGGGTTGGGAGAGATGGGGGATAATGATGAAAGGGGTGACATTGATCAAGTTGTATTTTATTGATAAATTGCTTTGCTGAATGACAGCTCCTTTGTACAAGTATTTAAGATTTTATATACATATATATTTATAATTATGTAATTGATTGGCAATAGAGGTAAAAAACAGAGCTAATCAGTGCTGCAGAATAGGAACTTCCTGTAAGATTTGATTGCAACACAAGAGGGTTAAATTGATAAATTCATTAAAATAAAACAGTCTCAGAGTAACTTTCTCATCACGACAGGGCAATAAGAAGCAGACAATAGTATTTCGTGAGAGTATTTTATGTATTTTGTATATGATCATGAAGGAGAAAATAATAATGCAATACACAAAAGGTGATGCAGATAAACTCCAAAATAACCTACATCTTTGAGCCTGTCAAGCTACTCTTAATTGACATCCTAGCTCAGTTCCAGACCATTTGAAAATCACTGTCTTTCTTCTTTAGAAGTTGAGTCAATTATTTTGCCTGAGACTTGAGGTTTGAATGACCTGAGTGTTCCTATTGTGTGTGTGTGTGTGTTTTCAAATATAAAATATAGTTTTGGTTTGTGAATGTACTCAGAGACACAGCAATGGGCACTGAAATCATTAGTTTTTAAATAAAATAAAAATAGAGCTGACAGCAAAAGAACTTTCACAGCAGTTATTATTATGCGTTATTATTAGCCACAGCATGTGGTGACATTTTAGACTTTAACGCTACAGAAATATATCTTAGATCATGGATATTCCAGATGCTAATAAAAAGAAACCAGAAATGCTGCTGTCTAGCTTAACATGAGAGTTTTTAGAAAAAAATGAAATGGGGAATCTACTAATGTTGTACTGCTGGACAGTCAAGACTGAATTCTAAGGGTTAAAGGGCTAACTCGAGGACTTTTCTATAAATGGAGTATCTGCCATCAACAAATCTGCTTAGACTGTGCCATGGTATGTATTTGATATTTTAAGCTGTGTGAAATCTCTCATATTATTAGTGATTTCACAGTATTTTGTTGAATTATTCAGTTGGGTATATTAAACACCGAGTTGAGTGTGACTCTGAGGCAATCGAAGGACTTTTTCTCAAACAAATATGCCAAGATTCTGGAAGAGAATTTCTGTTACTGCTGGTCAGATTTCTGTTATCAGAAGTTGGGCATTGATATTCTATATGTGAAATCAAGACAGTGAAATGTTGTCATCATAAATATGGATTTGACATCAGATGGAGCTGCATTGGAATCTACATCTTTCTGCTCAATAGATGTGTGCTCTCTGGGAGTTTCTGAATTTCTCCAAGCCTTGCTTCCCCCTCTTTGTGCAATGTGGTAATAACAGTTCATACCTCCTCCCGGTGTTGTAAAAATTTAATTATATCATGTCAAATTAAGCCCATAGATCCATGTCTGGCAAGGTCACCTACCTGAAAAAAATCATAAAAATTAAAACTTACACTGTACTGAATCTTGAATTATAGGGAAGAATTCATACTTTGGGTATGCCTTGCCTAGACAAGTGTTAACCTTGGCTGTGCCTGGAAGTATCTTTGTGAGTAAATCATGACCTCACTGTAGTCACTGATCCTTTTAAGACATTGTTTAAAAAATATTTATTAAAGAGACATTAATCTACCAGTATTAATGAGAATGCTTTGGGGAGTCCTTTAAAGAAGTTCGAATAAAAGAAATTAAGTCCATAGGATGAGAAATTTATTTGGCTATAAAGGAAATCCACCCTCCCCCCAAAAAAGTGCCTTAAACTTTAGTTTTTGTTGTCAAGTGTGAACGAAAGCAGTTGAGTTATAGTAGAATGAGCTGATGACACAGTCAGGGACTTCCTATCCTTTGTTTTACAGCCAGCCCTAGCATGTAGCTGTGCCCCCTTGTGGTCACTGGATGGTCATCCCATATACCTGTTCAGGTAGCAAAGAAAGTAGTAAGGCACCAAAAGAAAATGGCATACTGTGCATCTGACATCTATGAAACAGAGTTACCACTTGTCTACTGTAAACCTGTTGTCTTTGTTCTACTCTACAGTGTCTCCCTTATAGTGATGCTATCTCTGATAAGGTAACAGAATGTGAAATACTTGGTTTAATCCTATCACTTCTTCTTAGGAAAAAAATGGTTAACTGTAATTCTGTAACTGAAGTTAAGTATCTTACCACTGGATGGTAAGCAAGGAATTGCAAATGAATTAACTGAGGTGTAATAGACTCTATGGAGAGTGTAAATAGTGTAATTCATTTAAAAACAAAACAAAACTAAGTCAATGTCCTCCTGACTTTTGAAACAGAAAAAGTAAGTAGACCCTAATCCCAAGACCTGTCCTCAAATGATATTATTAGACAATAGATTTGAAAGTACTAATTGGAAATATAAAGGCTTGCTCTTCAAATCTGAGAAATCACTATTATTAATCCAAGAGCCCCAAATGGTACTTACTTGATACTCTTAGAGAAGCTTAAACGAACATTTTTCAAATCACAATCACCTCAGCTAACAGCAGTTAGAGACTGATTCTCATTCTCATTTCCGACAGAGTGCAGGAATCAGAGGAACATATCCTTTCCATTGATGCCAATCCATGGAAATAATTGTAAAAGTCATATAAACAAAATTAAAGGAGACATATATTCTTGGGAGGTTACTTGTGTATAGAGTGCTTTTGAAACATATATTTCTTCATGCTTCACCTAAGAATGGAAAAGATCATTTAATTCAGTTGGTTAATTATTTGTAAGTGATGCCTATAGAGTTGTATTAGTGTCTGGGAATACAGAAAGAAATAGGAAAAATATGGTTCCTACCTTCATGTATTTCTAATTTATCATGGAAGAATAAGTAAATTAAACAATGAAATATTTCATGTTTGATTAAATAACTACATATATCACAAGTCAGTACAAAATAAATAGTCTAGAGAAAGAGATTCAATGGAAACTATCTACATGTGGTATATACACACACATACATACGCAACTTTTCAGAATCATGAGCAATATAGACTGAATGCTTGTAGATTTACAGGTTTAGAAATAAACTAACCCCTCCCTCTCTCTCTCTCTCTCTCTCTATATATATATATATATGTATGTATGTATATATAGCTGTTCTTCAAATACAGAAGAAACATTTTAAATTGGATCCTTATTATTTATTTTTAAAAGTAATACTGAATAAATCCACATACTATTAAAATATAATATGATATACCATATATATATACATATGCATACATATGAATGTAAAAATGTGGCTTTCTGACATAATTAAGACTGACTCCACAAATGACAATGAGATCTTCCGGCTAACCATATACATAATGTTTATACATATATATATATATATATATATATATATATAATATACTTTTATCAAGTTCACCCCTCTATGTTACTGGGGATGTTGTTAAGACTATACAAAATTATGTAAGCACAGAATTTAGCATGTGCAATTCCTTATTATTATTTTCTTATAGAGTTTAAAAGCAATGAATATCTTCATGTAATTGAAAACATAGGAAATTAGAACAGGGTTTATGATTTAGATCAGATTTGGTTTTGTTTATAAATCACCAAATTTGAGCTTAAGTAAAAATTTTTTAAAAAGGAAAGGAAAGAAACAAATGTAGCTGGTCTACTGATACATTGGTCTAACCTCAGCATTTCTAAGAAGACCCTTGGCCTCCAGGTTGGCTCACTTTTCTTAGAAAAGATACATGCTTATTTGGTTGGATTTAGCCAAAGCTGAAGTCTCCTCTTTCCAATTCATTAACAGATTAGGTGCAAAGAAGTGTACAATATAGTCCTTCTGGTTAAAATTGTAGCATATATTCTTTTCTTTCAAATGTTAACCACAGTGTCTCATGTTTCTGGAGCATCTAGAACAGTGGGACCTGAATAATATCCTTTTCACTATAAAAGTAGGTAACTCATCTAATTATGTTTTCTTATCTACTAATCATCATAAAAATTAAAAGTGGATTTATCTCTCATCTCAGTATTAATTTTCAAAAAGGTATAAAAGAACAAAATCCATTTAATATGATATATTGCTTCCATCAATTCCTCATTTGTTTCCATGAGTAATTCAGTCATTTATTGTTTCTATTTTTCTCAAGAATAAATAAAACTTATACTTTCCTTGAAATCTTACATCATTTATGTAACTTCTTGATAAGGTCTTCTGTAGTAACTGATAACAATGTCAATACTTTCTTGTCAGTTATAACTTAAGCCTATTCCCAAATTCATACAATCCCAGTTATTCTGATGAAGAAAGTATATATATATATGTATATATACATATATGTATACATATGTATATGTATACATATATATATATATATATATATATATATATATATATATTCTGTTCCTGGGGCTTGAACTCTGGGCCTTGTTTTCTTGAAGTTTTTGTGCTCAAGGCTAGTGCTGTAACAATTTGAGCTACAGCTCCACTTCCTGTTTGTAGTTACATGGAGATAAGAGTCTCAGGGACTTTTCCTGCCTCTCTGTTTTTAAACTTTTGTGATCCTCAGATCTCAGCCTTCTGAACATCTAGAATTACAGATTACAGCCATTAGTACCCAGCTGAAAGTTTATTTTGATAGTGATTAACTCCATCATTGTTCTTTAGCTATATTCTTTAACATCGCAATCAGCAGCATGGCAATTCTTACAGGTTATGGCAAGATTCTCTTGAGTAAGAGCAGATCATTGTTTCATAGTCATAAGGACAGATTATGTGACCGTCCAATGCCTTCTGGAAAATCACATAGTTTCATAACATCTGGTGGATATATATCAGAAGATATATATGTATATATATGATATATATATGTATATATTGGATGTTTATTCACTTTGAACATTTTCAATTTTTCTAGATTCAATGACATATGGATATCCTCATAACCTCACAGAGCTTCTGAATGCCAGATGCCTTGGGCTGACTGCCCTGGTCACTGTTGCCTTTTCCATTTATAACTGGGAAGTGTGATGAATGTATCCTGTGACTTGTACTGAGCTTCAGATCTGCTCGAGTCTTTCCATGATGTGCAGGAGCATCTGTTCCTCTTAGTCAACCACACAGATTCCAAAAATGAAAGGTAAAGGTACCTAAAAGCTGCTGCATTTTACTTTTCCAAAATTTACCAGGATTACATATCAAGATATTTAGTAGTAGTTGTGTAGATTAAGAGCAAAACTAAAAACACTGAAAAAATGATAATTAGGTAAATATGTGCATTCATTTTAAGGCGGGTTTTTGTTGTTACTATTCTAACATAAGAAAAGCATCTTCTTATACCAGATTAATAAAATGTAACTACTTAGCTAAATATTATGCAAAACTTCATTCTGAATTGTACAGGCTATAGTGAAATTCCTTCTAGTGCTGGTGACTGAACCTAAAACATTCTAATCTCGGTCTTTCTACCTCTCTCTCTCTCTTTCTCTCTCTCTCTCTTTCCCTCCACTCACTCACACACACATATACAGGCACATATACACATATACACTTTCCTCATACAGGTAGATTTTTAATTTTTTTTTTTTGTCGGTCGTGGGGCTTGAACTCTGGGCTTGGGTGCTGTCCCCCAGCTCTTCAGGTCAAGAAAGGCTCTACTGCTTGAGCCACAGCGCCACTTCCGGTTTTCTAGTGGTTTATTGGAGATAAGAGTCTCACTGACTTTTCTGCCCGGTCTGGCTTTGAACCGTGATCCTCAGATCTCAGCCTCCTGAGTAGCTAGAATTACAGGCATGAGCCACCGGTGCCTGGCGATTTTTAATTTTTTTTTATGACCAAGACATAAGGTTAAATTTATTTTTTCATTTAAGAAGAAATAAACTTTGTTAAATGATTGGGGACCATAGTTTAGTGGTAGAGGGGTTATACCGAGTGCATGCAAGGTTCTAGTTTCAACACCCAGCACCAAAAAGATCAAAAGAAACTTAGAGAATGACACTAACTTAAAACTGTAGGTAGAGAAATTTGGAAACAATATATAAGTGATAGTTTTTCATTAGAAATATCTTCATTGTATTGATTGTTTTTTTTGTATGGTGTTGAAATTTTATGTGATTGCAAATGTTAAAGCAAATACAATTACTAGGAAGACTCTTTTTGAGAATTAAAAGTAGGCATGGAGGCTCTGGGGAAATTCTGGTACTACATTGCTAACCTCTTCATGGTAGAAAGATTGCCTTTGGGTTGCAAATTTATTATATATTAGCTACCCATAATGACATACATCAATAATTACAGCAACTATAAGGTAAAGACAGAAATAGCCAGCCTGGGCTATATGGAGAAGCAATGTGTTAAAACAAACAAGCAACAAGCAATATATACATACATATATATGTATATATATAATTTTTCATGTAACTATGAATATACATGTAAAATATTGATAGACCCTATACCTGCATAGTAAGTTCACTATGACAGTTATGATTTATTCAAGTTCCTGAAATGTTCAAATGGTGAAAGTTTTTGAAAGAAGTTACCAGTAAGAAGTAGGACTAAGTCACATAAGAGATCCGTCGTGCCTCAGTAAGCCTAAGACATCTCTTAGTATAGCAATCAGCCTTACCTAGTAGATTCACATGGAAATACAGCTTACAATATTCATACATAATGAGACAACCTACGTGAAATTGGTGGGAAGATGGATCAATGAAATTTTCCCAGAGAAAACTGCAGCTAAACTGTCATTTAAATGATTTAAAGATAATTCTCATGATAGGAATTTCAGGATAAAAATATAACCATGCATTAATGGAAATTAAAATATAGCTTTCCTTATGAAAAGTAACAAGATACAAGAGCAGAAAAATAAACTACAGTTAGGTAATAATTGGATAGCATGTAAAAAGTATATTAATAAGTTTTGATTCTATCTAGGAGAAATGAAAGCCCTTTGTAAAACATCAAATAGGACAGTGAAATAAGTGGGTAGATATTGTGAAAGCTCCCTCTTAGGCTACACTTTTAAAGAATAAATTAGAAAAGGGAAAAATGGAAATAGAGAGATAAGACTTCCTTGTCACCAACTTTCCAATCACATTCCTTGCCAATCCTCAGCCATTTGGCATAATTTATTGTAGATCTGTGCCTAGGGCCATGTCGATCATCAGGGAAAAAAATGAACATCTGGTATTAGCTTGAAGGTCTGCCCTTGGGAAGCATTTTCACTCTCTATTTTCGTTCTCTAATGTGATACCTCAGGCCAAGGCTGTCGTGTTATAGCTGTCCAGGACTTCAGCATATCCTGAAATTTTCTACCCATAAAATTGAGCCCAAAGTAGTTCTCCCTTACTTAACAAGGCCTAAGGAATACCTCAGGAGGACGTAAGTGGAAACTGAAAGTGCACAGAATAACATGACTAGGTTCCTTGGAAATCTGATGCAGTCGCTCATATGGCTAATTTGGGCCAAAAGCTTGAGCCTAATCTTCAACATACCATATTCAACATGCCAAAAATGATTGCTTGGGGGTGGGCCTATGTTTAGACAGCACCCAGTTATTAAGAGGAAGTTCAGATTACATTACAGTTTGTGCTTTGTGTTGAAACTCTCACTTTTATTCATATGTGTGGAAGTCAGAAGCTGTTTCTCTAAACATGGTATGTATCTACAAAGAATGACATATAGTTTTTCTCCAGGTCTTAAATTTCTCCATATTGATTCAACTATATATGTTTGTAGAAAACTTCATGCAGTATCTGAACCTGCCATGAACACTTTAGGACAAAGCAACTCTGGTGAATGAACCTCTTCAGATATTTTCCTGTTCTGTGCATCTCTAGTAGCTCAGCAACTTTCAGGCTCCCTGGTAAGTGAGTTAAGTCTTATAACAAAATGGGATATGTCTTTTCTCTGAAATCAAAAGAGTCACCGAAGACTGGCTTTATAGAAAGGTACAAATACAGTTCCCTGGACATTTTTCTAGTAAGTGCCTCTAAGTGGCTAGGCCACTGTGGGCTCTTATCATACCTATGTGAGGGCATCACATTTACTGTGATTTCTTCTTATAGAGAACAGGTACAACAAAGCTCTTCTGGGATGCTGTGCTCTTCTTAGAAAGGTTTTTCTTTCCTAGACTTTATCGAAATGATTTAATAGGTGATCAAGTCTCATAGAGTGATCCAGTGTTTGTTTTTCACCTAAACATCCATGAGGCACACTTAAGGTATGGATGACTTGCTAAACCCATCTAATCCACTGACTTCATTCATTGTGGGCCAGCTTTGAGACAAGTTTTCAGTCATCCACTCAAAACTAACTTGAATTAGAACTCTGATTACAGCAAACCCTGTTGATATCATTCAACATGATTTCAGATATATGCACATTAATCAAAAAATTTAAGATTAGGTTTATAATACATAATGGGATTTTTTTTATCGTCGGTTGTGGGGCTTGAACTCTGGGCCTGAGCTCTGTCCCTCAGCTCTTCAGCTCAAGGCCACGGCTCTATTGCCTGGACTACAGTGCCACTTCCAGTTTTTCAGTGGTTTATTGGAGAGAAGAGTCTCACTGGACTTTCCTGCCCGGGCTGGCTTTGAACCATCCTCAGATGTCAACCTCCTGAGTAGCTAGGATTACAGGTGTAAGCCACTGGTGCCCAGCTTTGGGAAAAATTTTTATGCCAAATAATTTCTCATGTGACTTTGTCCCTTGCCTTCTTATAGCTCCCAGGACATGAATCTGATTATGGTAATAGGATCAATGACAGATCTTAATAGATAGCACTCTTCAGCAAAATACTATCTGTGGATACTATCTGTGGAAAGGAGCAAAGGAGAGAGTGTTGTTGTTACTGTCATGGTATCTGGCATAAATTTGGAATTTGATGTCCCATTTCTTTCTAGTCAATACATTACTGAACATAAACATCATACCATAGTAGACTGACCACTAGATACTTACTTTTCAAAGCTCTGGAAGCTGATAATAAAAAAAATAAAGACTAGAATAGATTTGGCTTATTGTGGGAGCCTTTTTTGTGGCTTGTATCTACATGCTATCGGTGTGTTGTTGCCTAAGGGAGAAAGGAATTCCTGGTGTCTCCCTTACTTATACAGATACCAGTTTTATCTCCAGAATCCCAACCTTATGCTTATCTTTGAAATCAAATTACCTCCCAAGGGCCCACCCCCTACTATCAACATATGTTGGGATAAGGCATTAACATACAACTAGAGTAGGAGGAACAAATATTCAGAGTATAACAGTAAACAAAATCTATTTAAAGGTGAATTTTGTCTAAAGAATATAATCATTTAAGATATATTTTGCCATTTCAGAAAGGCCACTGAAATGATCACATCTGAACTTTTAAAAGCTCACACAGGTGATGGGTTAAAATGAACAAGACTGAAGAGGAAAATCGCTTAGTGTTGAGATAGTAATTTGTGTGAGAAATACAGGTGATATAGACTTGGATAATGGCTATAAAGAGAAAAAAAATGCCAAATTTTAGAGATAATAGAGAGGTCAATTCAACAACATTTTGCTGGAGTTTCTATCTAGAGAGACTGAATGATAGTAACGTCTTTTATTACAATTTGGGTCACATATGTAGGAGCTGAGATGTTCCCTGAGAATGATATCTGAATTTGTTCACAGATCGGTTGGGGAATCTTACAGAGGGCCATTTGCATAGACCCTGTCTAGCTAATTATTAAGTTTTTAAAATCTGCAAAGAAATATCTTTTTTGTTTCCACTCAGTTTTCCTAATATGCTTAAAATACAGAAATCAACAATAGGATATTTTAAATTACTAAGGTTATTTATTATCTAGGATTATTTATAATGTTTTTGTTATATTTACAAATTGTTATAAAATATAGTCCTAAGGAAGAGGCAGTAGCGTATACTGGGAATATTGGCCAATATTGTAATATATCCATATTGAATATCACTAATAAGAAACATGAAATCATTTTCCTGATGAGATGTGATTTCTCATTTCCGCCACATAGGTGACACTCCAGATTGACTCTATTTCTTTTGTTCTTGTGTATGGATTGATTAATGTAACTCACACTGTCAAAAAAAATATCCTTTGATCTCTGCACCTTTAAATGACAAAGATTTCTTTTTCTGCCACATTCTAGGCCTATGGAATAGTCACCATCATATTTTGCCAATTTCTGAGTCAGAGAGAAGAGAAATTTCTGGCAAAGTACTCATTGACTTTCAAAGCTTACCTGC
This sequence comes from Dipodomys ordii, assembly GCF_000151885.1. Lineage (NCBI taxonomy): Eukaryota > Metazoa > Chordata > Mammalia > Rodentia > Heteromyidae > Dipodomys > Dipodomys ordii. The sequence continues at coordinate 9,486,277 of NW_012267269.1, forward strand.
ATAGCACTGATGATTACACTTTACCCACAAAAAGGGGAGGGGAAAGAGAAGTCATACCTATGATATCTTAGAAGTAGATATAGCTAAGGTTGGGGGGCATGGGCATGGCTCACATGAGAGAGAGCTTGATGGCCAAGCACCAGCCTTTGTGTTTAAGCCTTGATATTGCTAAAAGAATGAATGAAAAATTGAAAGAAGGAAGGAAGGAGGGAATGGAGGAAGGGATAGAGAAGTAAAGAGAAGTGAGAAGTAAGGAGGGGAAGAACATACTCTTACTATGTCACCAGGAGGTGTGCCAGAATATATAGGGAGTGATATTAATGACTATCATCATTTTGTAAGTGAAGAATGACTGAACACTGCAGGTACTGTTCAGTGTATCACAGTCACGCATTTAATGGAAGCAAAATTATTTTCCATATCACCTTGTTAATGTCCCAGCAGAAGTATGGTGGCAATTTGGATGTCAGATTCATTGTATATCAAAGGAAGTTTAGGCTCTCCTCTTTATTTTTTATTTTATTTTATTTGTGAACATACTGTACAGAGGGGTTACAATTACATGGGCAGGATAATGCATACATTTCTTACCAAGCATTGCAG
>NW_012267269.1:9487674-9505311 GCF_000151885.1 Dipodomys ordii
TGTCCACATCCCCTCCAGCATCTGTTGTTGTTAGAGTTCTTGATTTTTGCCGTTCTAACTGGAGTGAGGTGGTATCTCAATGTTGTTTTGATTTGCATTTCTTTTATAGCTAGGGATGTTGAGGCTCTCCTCTTTAATTATACAAACTATAACACATAAGCAGCTTCTAATAAAAGTACATAAGCCATTTTAATAGGCTAGCTAGGTTCAACTGTTAGCATTAGTCTAGGGGGTAAAATAAAATCAGTTCTATTCTTTTAATTTAGAAATACCTTAAGAAGAACGGTGACAAATTTCAGCAAAAAGTCAAGACTACATAGAATAAGATCTTCTTGCTTTACTATTCGAAGGAAAGAAAGAACATTTAGTACTTGAAAGTAAGAGTTTGAACTTTTTAAGGATAATAGGATTTCCTTGAAAGGCTGAACATTTGTTTACATATATTATATTTAGAAACACAAATGCCAAGTGCTTATTAAGGAATATTATTTGGCACACTGCTGATGATCTGTTCCCTTAGGAAATCAGGTTTTATATAATGTGAAGAAATAAATTGAGCTGAAAATGAAGATTCTAAAAACAAAGTACCCGCCAACATATGTGTTTTGGTCTTTAGTGTCTACTGCTCTTGCCTTTAAAGTAGCCTCTTAGCAGTGTCTAATATTATTGAAATTTAATAATTTTATGCACAATTTACTATTAATCTGCTTGCTTGATCTTATTTCGTATGGCCTGCTGATTTTGACTGGCCTCTGCTTTGGCACCGTGGTCAACGGAGATCAAATATATACTTAGTTCTACTAAATAAAGGAGCAAGCTATCACTCATAACTCAGCTTGATTTTGCTCTAATGAAAATTTGCCCGGTCAAATCAGTGAAGGTAACTGCACAAAATATTTATTCTTTGGAGATGAGGCCTTAAGAACTTGTGTTGTCTCTTCATGAAGATAATTTCCACCAGCCCAATGAAGGTAATATTAGATATCATGCTGGAAAGGCACCTAAAATCATTCAATTTTCTTTGGAAAAATACAGATTATTTGTTTCTAAGTGACCTTAAGTTAGATGTTTAATCTGAGTATATATAATGATTAGTTTAGGCTCTAAACTAATATTCATAGTAGATTAGTGTGAGTATTAGGGTTACAGCCATTCTGAAATACCAGTTTGTTTCAAGAGTATATCAGACTGTTTGTGGAATAAAGAAATGAATAATTCAAGAGCTTTCTATCTTAGAGGAAGCAAGTGTTTATGACTAAAGGAGATGACAGGAAAGGAAGATGGTGGCTGATACATGGCTGTGAAAAAGAATTTAATCGACCTGAGAGACTACTGTAGAAAAGGTAAAGAGCTGATGCTTGAAGAGCATGTAGAAGTGGAATGAAATGGACACACACCTTTGTTCAAATTACAGTAACTTTAATCTTAACTCCTTGAGCTATGTTTAATACAGATTAGGGAAGGAATGGTAAGGGGAAAACAAAGGAGGAGACAACAATGCTGAATAGGAAATGTACTCGTTACCTTGCTCACGTAACTGTAACCCCTCTGTACAGCATTTTTACAATAAATCATGAACTACCAACCCACTGTTTATATTTTAGGATATTTAAAGCTAAACTATTTATTTCTTAGAAATAAATTTCAAATAGTACTCAACATTCAAATATTCTCCTAACACAGAATATTTCCATTTTTTGAACTGTTATTACGAGGTATTTTTCAGTAAGATAGATCTCAAAATATGAAACAATTGTATGAAAGACTAATGTGATCTTTTTGTGGAATGATACATACAGCACTTAATTTACTGTTTAACTCTTTTAAAGAACCATCCAGAGAGGGATATATAGAAACAAAGCTGGAAATACAAGAACAGTAATGAAATGCAATGATCACACTAGAGAGACTTGGCAAGATAGGAAACTAGAGGCACTGTGGACTGCATTGCTTGTTGCCCTCAGATTGTTCTGACACCCTGTGGGATAAATACACAAAGCCAGACAGATGTGACATTTTTAGTGGATAGAAAAATCCTACTGCAAAAACATTGTTCCAGGTCAGTAAAAGGAAAAAAGTATGATGATTTGATCAGTTAAAAGAATAGTACCAACATACTTAAAATAGGTTTTACGAAGAATGTGCACCAAATAATTCTTGTTTAAAATATCCTGGCCTTCACTACTGGTTTTTAATTCTTTCTAAAAGTGCTGTAAGTATTGTAGTAAAATAAAATATCTAGAAAATTTATAATAATTTATTTTGATAATGGCTAAAGTGTAATTAAAATATATTTTTAGTTTACTCTGAAAATAGAAGCAATATTTTTGTATATGTATTTAAATAAATAATGGGAAAAATGGAAAACATTGGACATGTGCTAAATCCATTCTGTTTAAAGCTCTCAAATATGAACCTAATATTTTAGACTTTTGAAACTTATTTTTGCATATCAACTTTTTGAAGTAGCTAGTTTTAGGCAAACTGAGGATCCAAGAAGGTAAAAGACACAAGAAGGATTAGACCTTGAAATTCCAAATGTAAACAAAATGGTCATTGTGTCATAGCTCTTTTCCCATGAAAATCTTGTTGCATGAGAAAGCAAACATTTCAAAAATAAAGTTTTCCTTTAAAATCATAAACTTTCTTGGAAATATTTTTTAAGTAGATTCTCATGTGAAAACTAAAATTTAAGTTTGAAAATGTTTTTAAAAATTTCACTTGGATGATAAAGTAATCAGCAAGAACACAAGAAAGATGCAAGTTTAATCTACTATGTTTATTTATTATCAAGGTGATGTAGAGAGGGGTTACAGTTACTTAGTAAGGTAGTGAGTACATTTCTTTTGTTTTTAATTAATAATGTTTTGTGAAAATGTGAGTAAATTTCTTGTTGAACTTGTTACCCTATTAGCCTTTCCCCTTTCTCCCCCACCCCCCAAGTTCTACAGAACATTTCCAACATATTGTCTTGTGAGTATCACTGTTGTGTTGGTTCACCCTTTATCCTTTTCCTTGCCATGTTTTGTTCTTCCTTTCCCTAATTCAGATAAACATATATACAATACCCAGGGTATCAAAATCAAACACAGTGACAACATAGGATAAACCATGGGGGGCAAATACACAAAAGAAAAAAGAAATCACATAGTACATTGAAAATGACAACACCAAAGTAAAACTTCTTGTGTCCATGTCTATTTTTTATCTACATCAATTAAGTGAGTACACATAACCCAGACTTCCTGTACTTATCTGGTATATTGCTCAGAAGTAAAGTTGTTCATGCATTAAAGTATTTAAAAATTATCCTTTGGTCTTATGTGAGTAAAAACATTTTTCTCATTGTTTTAATAGATACACATATACATACTTTTTCTGTTTAATAGGCATAGAGGATATATATGTATATATACATATACATACATTAACACACACAAGTGATATATATATATATATATGGGATATTCACATATATAATTTTATACTGAAGAAATGCAAAGATTAATCACAACTTGAGACAAATCTAAGACTAACTCACATGAACAATTTTAAGACCAACTATTAGTATGAGATATGAGCTCAGGTCAGGAAGGGATAAGCCTCTTACTTTGAGTCATGCTTTTTCTGGTTGTCAAGAAATATGATCAGAGAAAAGAATACTGAGGTCTCATTCACTGATTAGAAATCACTGCCTGGAAGGCAATTTATGTGATGTTTTTTGACAATAAAATCATATTGTAATGTTAGGCTCACACCTGAAATCCTAACAACTCAGGAGGCCCTGAGTTCTTAGAAGCTTCAGATCTTAGAAGTTAGTCAGAGAGGGAGCGTCCCTGAGATTCTTATCTCCAATATACTACCAAAAAAAAACTGGAAGTGGAACTGAGGCAAGAATGGTAGAGCACTAGCCTTGGGCAGAAAAGCTCAGGGACAATACCCAGGCCATGGGTTCAGCACACACACACACACACACACTCAACTGTAGAGAAAAAATAAACATTTTGCTTTTATTTCTACTGTTTAGCACAAGATTAGTAAATATATAATCTCATCACTTCTTGCTGATTTTAACTAGTTTCACTTGGAACTGTCAAAATTCATATAAGTATAATGTGATATATAGATATGTGCATACATACATATCTATACATCTATATCAACAATTTGATGCATTTAATAAAATGTTGGGGAAGTAATATTGTATTGTTTGTATTATGTGACTTGATTGGAAAAATACTATGCTATTTGAATTTGACAAATTCTGACTTTTGAGAAATTACTCATTACTTTCCTCCATGTACAATATAATTATTGTCGAATGATTCACCAATAGGAGACCTGTTTGGCATACCTTACTGACTTCCCATTTACATGTCTTCCAGGGGCAACTTCATTTCTCCTTTTCAGCATATTGTGTGATAGCTCATACAGAACTTTGATTTTCTTTATGCTGTGTTTATCTCTGTAAGAATATACTAATAATTCACATTTCCTTATTTGACTCTTAAGTTGTTTCTCATTAATCATATTCATGGAAACTTGGGAGGTCAAATGTTGATGAGCTTGTAGCACTATTTGAAAAAGATCTCACTCTTTCATTGTGACCTATTGAATGATATAATGGAAACATAAAAACCTGATTAAGGTCAGCAAATTAAGGAAGGTGAGAGGTCAGTGCTGATAGTGGAGAGTATGGCTCAGGAAGTCACAGAGAAATTTCAAGGAAGACTAAATGAGAAACATTTTCGTGAGCAGGATGCCATATATATCCTATCTTTTTATTTATAACTGAAAGTTTTCAAACATAAACATTCTCAAAACAGAAACTCTTCATTTTTGTTTCTTTTGAGAGAAGATAAACCTGGTCATTACACAACTTCTAACCTAGGCAGAATGGTAGTATAAATGGCTTCTTCTTTTTTTTTAATTTATTTTATTTTATTTGTGAACATACTGTACAGAGGGGTTACAATTACATGGGCAGGATAATGCGTGCATTTCTTACCAAGCATTGCAGCCTCCTCCTTTGTTTATCCTTCACATCCCTTCCCAGCCTCCCCCCTCCCCCCCCATAAATGGCTTCTAAGGAATTCAAGTCATCTTTTCTGTTATAGACCTAAGTGCTTGCTTTTAAATGAAGCTGAGGATGTGTGTGTGTGTGTGTGTGTGTGTGTGTGTGTGTGTTGCCAGTTATAGCAAAAATCAAATGTTATGGACCTAGGAGAATTGTCACATAATTAAAATATTCATGTGTATGATGGCCTAGAAGTCTTTATTAAACGATGACAAAAATCAGTTTTCAAACTCTCTTATTAGTATTACATATTAAGGGCAATAAATTGCCAAGATAGATCCTGATATAACAACTGGATTCCTCTGCTATGTTCAAGGTTTCTTCATTATTCTATGAAGCTTTAGACTAACCACTTATTTTGCAAGGTGAGCGTAATTAACCTCTTTAAAGGATTCTGATCCAATGTTGCATTCCTTTCATAGGAACACTTGGAGCCCAAGGTCAGGCCAGCTCAGCTAAAACCCTAGCATAGTCATTGTCGGAATAATTACATTTTATAATCAGATTAATTGATCAAGTTCCGGAAAGATAGAACAAAAAGGCTGATGGGATCTGAGATATCTACTGCAGTTAAGCAGGTTTGCCTGAATTGAGGTGTCTCATTTCTTTGTGAGAAGAGAAGGAATGGAAAAGTCATTGAGGTCTCTCTTTGATCCATTTTGAACTTACATTAATAGAAGGTGCTAGATAGAACAAGGATCCAGTTTCAGTATTCTGCATACAGATGTCCAGTTTTCAAAAAGCATTTGTTGGGGAGATTATCTTTTTTCCAAACTGTATCTTTAACTCTTGTCAAACATTATATGACTAGGTTTATAGGCTTATTTCTTGGTCTTCTAGGTCTTCTAGTCTATTCCATTGGTCTTCAGGCCTACTTCTGTGCCAGTAGCAAGTTATTTTTGTTACTGTTGCTCTTTGGTGACATTTGAAGTCTGCAATTGTATACCTCCAGCACTGCTTCTTTTGCCCAGGATTGTTTTTGTGATTTGAGGCCTTTTGTTATTTCATAAGAATTTTTGTATTATTTTCTCTATCCCAGTGAAGAATACACTGGGATTTTGATGAGAATTACATTAACTCATTTTGACAATATCTATCAGCTATGTGAACTATAGCAAGTTATTATTACATTTATTTTCTTAGCTACCAAATTAAGGTAGAAATATACATTATTGGATAATTATTATAAGCAAATAATTAAAACACCTGGGCATAAAGCACTAAACAAAATATTCATGGTACAGATTTTTAAATGATGATAATGATGATTATTAAGAAAGAAAATTTATGATGATTATGATAATAATGTTAATGGTTGATGATAATGTTGATGATGGTGATATCATCAATATTTCCTCATTAGTGCCTTATATGTTTCTTTTAATTCAGAATATCCTTTATCCCCAACAGGAAATATAAAAATTAGCAGAACATAAAGAATTTCTATGTAGTTCAAAACAGAGTACTTTTTCATATTGTGCAATTGTATTGCTGGCAGTACAAATGAACCTCTCAGACCTGACCGGTCAGTAGATGTGCTGACCTCATTTCCATGAGAACTCTACTTGCTTCTCCCTATACTCACTCAACATTGGCCTTTATCTTTTTATTTAATTGTGTTTTGTATAGTTATATTACTTAAGTATATTGTTAATCCTAATCTTCGCTGCCTATCACCTTCCATATATACTGGAATAAAAAATCAAGAACGAATTTAGAGTCTACTATTTTTACTTCTAATAATTGTAAGTGATTTCATATTCATTTACTCATTCTCTAATTTATGTTTGATGCAGAAAAGGAAACAGCAATGAAAAACTATTATATATGACCCCAAACACTATCTTGAAAAATAGTCTATGGACTAATACTTTTATTTTATTTATTTTATTTTTTTGGTCGGTCGCAGGGCTTGAAATCTGGGCTTGGGTGCTGTCCCTGCGCTCTTCAGCTCAAGGTGAGCGCTCTACCTCTTTAACCACAGTGCCACTTCTGGTTTTCTAGTGTTTTTTTTTTTTTATTGGGGATAATTGTCTCACAGACTTTCCTGCCAGGGCTGGCTTTGAACTGAGATCCTCAGATCTCAGCCTCCTGAATAGCTAGGATTACAGACATGAGCCACCAGCACCTGGCTGTGGACTAATACTTTTAGTCTATATGTTTCATGTATAAGTAAAGATTTTTATTTTACTTTAGAGAACAATCTAATTTTCACATAGATGAAACAATTCTATTGTATGGTTATAATACATATAACCAGAATGATTTCTGGATGTGACAACTCTGACTTCTAAAACATTATTCAATCTTGGGGAAATAACAGTAACCTAATGCTTTACATGTGTTCAGGATTATCAATAATAAAGTTCAATAATCAAATGTCTGAAAAGAATAAGTGTTTAAAAATGCCATTGATTAAAATTTATATTGATTTATATTTGACTTTAGAGAACAAAATGACTGACATGCAATTCAAAATAAATCAGAGAAAATAAGAAGGTAATAATACTTGTATATTTTATTTGCTTTTTAACTTAAACTATTCATACTTATAAAGAGGAATGGGTTTAATTTGTATTATGATTTATAAGGAACTTTGACAAACTTCTCATTGGATGTTGGATTCCCGGTATAAACAGTGGACTATTGTAAGATTATTCCCATTAAAAAAAAACATACTTCTGAGGTAGATATATTTATGTATATTACTTCTATAAATTCACTTATGGACTAAACCAGTTGGCACTTATTAGTAATATGGAGTAAATAAGTGTGATTTTCTCACTCCTGTGCTTTGATGTCAGCTATATTTTTAAAAAGTGGTTTATACTTGACAATTCTCTTCCTAGAAATACAGATATAAGAAAGTAACACCTCTCTTTTTTATCTAATTCCTAATGTCCTTGAAAACATTTGTACATATATTATTTACATAACCTGCCAGAAATCAAAGAGAAGATAAATTAAATAGGTCTCATGCATGTTTTACTTCATTTGAAACATATCTTAAAGTTTTATTATCTTCTAATACCTGATGAGCTAAAATATTTAACTTCAAATACAAAAAACTGTGAGTCACTTATTTTAAACTTGATGTGTATGAACAGACAGTCAAATAAATATCTAAATCATGAAAGTTTACTGAGGTTAAAGTTTTTCATGTGAAAATTGGAAATGAGTCCTCACAATCAAATAAAATACAAAAGTAAATATAACTTTCTGTGCCTTGAAAAAGACTTGACAAAAATAAAATAATTTTGGATAACTGTCACTGATTATTCAATGTAGCAACGAGAAAAGGTCCCAGCAAAGAGTCTCTACAAGATCTAATGAATCTGCTAAGTAGAACTGTGTAGACTTGAATTGAAGTTAATATATTGTTTCCTAAAAACGGAATGACCATATTCAAAATAAATAAGTTGAACCTTTATCATATACCATACACAAAAGTTGACCTAAACTTTCAGAAGCTTACTGAAACCTTAACAAAAAGTAAAATGGACTAAAATCTTCAAAACAAACCTGGAAGCCAGTTGCTGGTGGCTCACGTCTGTAATCCTAGCTACTCAGGAGGCTGAGATCTGATGGTCACAGTTCAAAGCCAACCCAAGCAGGGAAGTCCATGAGACTCTTATCTCCATTTAACTGCCAGAAACCTGGAAATGGTGCTGTAGCTCATTTTGTGCTGAAGAGCTCAGGGACAGTGCCCAGGCCCAGAGTTCAAGCCCCACAACTAAAAAAGAAAAAAGAAAAAAAAAAAGAAAAGACTTGGAACTTTGGAACTGTTTAAATTCATAAGAAAGAAATGCAAGGTCTTAGCAAAAATTTATGCATATAACATCACAACAGAAACAAAAGCAAAAGGAGACATTTTGAACTACATCAAACTAAGAACATTCTGCATAGCTAAAAGATCAATAACAATTTAAATGTAAATTGTGAAATGTGATATAAATGTACTGTATATTTGATGTTGGTAAATATAAATACATATAAGGAACTCAACAAATTTTAACCCAAATAATTGAATTAAAATAGTGCAAAGGACTTAGAGATGTCTGAATTCCCATATTTTGCTGGTATTATTCACAATAGCCAAAACAGAGAAAGAACCTAGATTACTTTGGCAGATGAAGGAATAAAAAATAGTATTCAATTAATTGTTATTTGGTCTTAATTTTTATAACAAAATAGATAAACATGAAAAGCATTAAGCTAAGTGAAATAGTAGTCCAAGAAGAAGTATTTCATGATTCCACTTATATGAGGTTGATAAATTGTTAGAGAATAAAGAGATGGAAACATGGAGTTCTTTAGCAGGTATAAAGTTTAAGTTACAAAAGATGAATATGTTGAGTTTGCTGTTGAACATACTGTTTATAAAAAAACAATAGTGTATTTTGTTTTTAACATACTTATTAGAGGGTAGGATTCATCTTAAGTGGTTTTAATACATAAAAGAATACTGTTGAAGGAGAATGAGGAAACTAGGAGATTAACATGTTTAAATCCCTAATTGTGGTGATCATTTCAGAGGTATTGACTATGATACAGATTAAGTTTATAAAGCACACTAGTTTGTTCATTTATTTAGGGTGTTGGTACTTAGAGGGTAGATGGCTTTAGTGTCTAAGAATTGTACTGCCTGTCTGTGGAATTGGCTCGATGATACTATGTGTCCTAATGGGCACTCAAGAATTTAAAGTAAAGTGAGAAGAACCCATGAAGAAATATAGTAAGGACTTAAGAGTGGATCAGTTTTCATGGTGATGAATCAGCAAATGAAGACCTAGTAGAGATGATATAGTTAACAGCAGCTGTTAGTGATATACAAACTAGATATAGGATTTTGATTGATATTGTAAGAAATCAAATGCCCAAGATAATTGAGGAGATTTTTTTTCAGGTTATTGTTATAGAAATGACATTCATAGGAAAATGGCAGAGGAGACAGACAAATGGAGGATTTATAGAGACAGATATGGGATTCATCAGGAAGGATGAACAGCAATCCACTCTGAATGGAGCAAGGATTATTTTGTGATAAGCCAGGGAAGCATGATCCAATTTTGTTAATTGTTTCTTGGAATATAAAAATGTATGGTCAGTTTTTACAATAGTCTATGCTACTTTTTGAAAACACAGACTTAAAGTTCAGCAGTATCAGTTGTTCTCAAATTAGACCAAAGAAAGAAATCTAGTTTAGTGGGATTTGGTTTTTAATTTCACATTCAAAAATCAACAACAATTGTAATTTGGCTATATTTTCCCCCTTTTACTTGAGGATAGGGGAAAAGAGATTATTTGGAGGATGTATTTCTGCATTCTCTTAGGATACCAATTTGTTAACAATAAAATGTTATAATTATCATTATTTAAGGATTGGGGAACTGAAAGTTAACTGTTTTGTTCTCCAGGTTACATATTTGTTTGAGACTAGCTTTCTATTCTTCCTTTATTTATTTATTTTGGTCAGTCATGGGGCTTGAACTCTGGGCTGTCCCTGTGCTCTTCAGCTCAAACCTAGCACTCTACCCTTGAGCCACAGCACCACTTCCTCTTCTTTTCTTTTAAATTCAAAATTTCTCCTACTCTTTAAGTATATTCTACTTTATAATAACCTGAATAAACTCATCTTCTTAATTTCTGGGACATTTTGGCTTTCACAGAATACATGCAGAGCTACAATTAATTTGGACTGCATTAGGGTGTAGCTGGCAATACTTTATTACAGAAAATAAGTAGGTTTGGTTTCTTTGCAGGTAAGTTGAACAATATATCAAAATATCCCATTTAATGCAGCTTGAACTTAGTACAGAGGTATTCTTCAGATGCTTACGAAGGTGGAAGACACTATTGTAGAAAATCACAAACATAGTCAAAGGTCAAAGGAAAGAATTTAAGGCCGGGCGTTGGTGGCTCACGCCTGTAATCCTAGCTACTCAGGAGGCTGAGATCTGAGGATCGCGGTTCAAAGCCAACCTGGGCAAGAAAGTCCGTGAAACTCTTACCTCCAATAAACACTCAGAAAACCGGAAGTGGTGCTGTAGCTCGAGTGGTAGAGCTCTCGCCTTGAGCTGAAGAGCTGAGGGACAGGGCCCAGGCCCAGAGTTCAAGCCCCATGACCAATAACAACAACAACAATAATAATAATAAATAAATAAAAATTAGGGCGCCTGTTTACCAAAACTTTCCTTTGAGTTAATGGTCTGATTATATTTTGGTTGTAGAGTCATAGCTCCAAACTCTGTTCTTAAGTGGCTTCCTTCTCCACATGGTCTTTTCTGTCATTTCTGTCTTTTCTTGACATAGGCCTAGCAGGACTAGTCTTTAGATTTAAGGCCAAAACACTGTTTAGTATGCTTGATGTGTTACATCAACCAAGATCCTATTTCCAAGTGAATTTACATTTTGAGATTTCTGAAATTTTTCAGGACAATTTTCAGCATAGTACCCTGGCTAGTAAGTGCTACTTTACTCTCTTACATGTGTCTGTTTGGCTCAGGAAGTTTGATGATAACATTTCCAAACGCATTGATAGGCTGACATTTCTGGCTTTCTTTGACATAAGCCTAGTGTGATCTTTCAGCAAAAGCCCTCCAGCTGAATGTTTCAAGTACTCAGAGTAAATGTCCTTTGGAGAATAGAGGTGAATGCAGAAGTAATATATGTGGGCCAGGACAATGAGTCCTATAGGAGCTCCTCTTTCGAGTTCCTGTTTTCCCTTTATTCCACATTTTAAGATTGAATATGAACTTTCTCCTGTTTATGTTCACAAAAGTTAAATGTGTATTATATGTATTTATAATTTAAACAGCCTTGTGAATGAAAAAATGATTAACACTACAAAGATAAGCTTCCATAAAACTCATGTTATATATGGTAGCTAATCACTCCCACGACACTAAGATAATTTTTTATAAAACTACAATTATGTTTGGTAATTAATCACTCCCACCCACTATTGAGTTGTTTTTACAGTTATTGAGATACCTCAATTATCTTTTTTTCAATATAAAGGATATATATCTTACAGTGCAGAAGTATATCACATATCTCAGTTTAATGAAATGTGAAGAGTATTTATTAAGGTTTGAATTAATTCAAACTATCTGTATAATTATATTGCTTCATTTTAGTCAAACCTCCAACCCTTCTAAATAGCATAGAATTTTGCTTGTTAATTTTACACGCAGTGGTGTTTATTCAGATCTAAAATAATGGTGAGATCAAAGGAGGATATTCTTAGGAGAGAAACACAAAAGATGCAATATTTATGTGCATCGGATCATGTAACACAAGATGTATCAAAATGAACTCCAGGTAATGGAAACAAGAAGTTTTGTCTTTGTTGCTGTTTTCCAGTTTCTTTTCCTTTCTTCTTGTTTGGTTAGCTCTCTTTGGGGTAGTGGTGGTGGTAGTGTTGGTGGTGGACAGAATGGATGGGACCCAGGGTGAACAAATGCAGCAGTGATACTCACTTAGACAGTATGTTGAAAATGAGCTATACAACTTGAATGAGGGCACACTCAGGAAAATCTGGGAAAGAGTGAGGGAAAGGGTGACATTGTTCAAAAAGTAATGTAAGCCGGGTGCCCAAGGCTCATGCATGTAATCCTGGCTACTCAGGAGGTTGAGATCTGAGGATCGCAGGTCAAAGCCAGCCTGCACAGGAAAGTCCACGAAACTCTTATCTCCAATAAGCGCTGCTGCTCAAGTGGTAGAGCTCTAGCCCTAAGCTGAAGAGCTGGGGACAGCATTCAGGCCCAGAGTTCAAGCCCCATAAGAAATGTACTCTTTATCTAACTCATGTAACTGTAACCCCTCTCTAACCCCATCACCTAACAATAAAAAATGCAAGAAAAAATAATGGTGAGAAAAGAATCTAGTTCCTACCTCAACTCAGAGCAGAAGTGAAATGATATTAGGTAAAGTCTCTAAGTAGACTCTTCTGCTTCCAATAAAGATACTAAATCTACTCATAGTACATTTAGTTACTAAGCTAAACAGTTTCTTTCAACGGGGATTAAAATGCAGAAATGTTTTCACAATTTAGCAATAGCAATCTTAAAGTTACTCAATATTTATTTGGTAACAATGACTACATATATAATATTTATCAATATTATTTAAGAATATTTGGAGGACATGTAGACCATCCTTGTTTTAATGAAAGTGTGTAAAAGTAACTCACTATGCAATTCAGATCATTAATACTTATTATTATGCCCTTATTATCTCCTCCTTTCTGAAAGTAGTAACTTATAAGTTGTTATTTTATTGCTTATGAACAAGGTGGGATGACCATCAGAATAGTGGCTAATGTAAATTATATCAATATTTATGACATTTTTACTAGTTCTCTCTCTATATATAAATATTTCTACTTGACTACTGTCATATCTTTTATTCTTTTACTTATGGAGTGGTACTATTTTATATATCCTACTTCTCCACCTGAAGGCATTTTAGGAACAGAACAGTGTTTTAAAATAAGGCATGTATGCTTACATATGCCATTATAAAAGGAAGATTATCATTGGTTTAAAAATAAAACAAATAATGAATTGTAGTTGGAAGTTGTAATCTTGGGAGGTTATCCGTGTGTGTGTGTGTGTGTGTGTGTGTGTGTGTGTAAATGTTTAAAACAGCATATATTCTACTCTCTGTATATTTTATTTATTTTCTGAAGATGTTGGTCTAAAGTATTTGCAGCAATTTAGAGATTTTTTAAGACACTGGTAGATGTATTAGTTTTCTAGGGCTACTTAGAAAAACTTACACAACTTGATGGCTGAAAACAACACAAATATATATTCTTACAGTTTAAGAGGCCAGAAATTTAAAATCAAGATTTAGTGCCTTGGAAGACTCCAAGGGAGAAGCTGTTTCATGATAACTTTTAGCTTCTATGGATCCTAACAATTCTTGACATCCATGATTTTATGAATGCCTGATTCTATCTTATCTATCTTCTTCTTCTTCTTCAGATTATCTTTTACATCTTTGCATTTCAAATTTTCATCTTAAAAAAATTACTGTAAAGGTGATGGACAGATGAGTTACAGTTACATGATTCAGGTAATGAGTATATTTCCTTTAGAACAGTAGCCCCCCCTCCCTCATTGTCTCCCAGTTTATCCCCCTCTCAACTTCCCTCCAATGTAGTATTAACATACTACTCATTTGATTGATGATTCTTCTTACATTCAGGATGATTTTCTTTCAAGCTCTTTAGCTTTCATACACAAAGATCTCATTAAGAAAAGAGGTTATGATCTATTTTGCATGTATATATGTATATAGGGAAGATACCTGAGTTCTAAAAATTGAAATAATTAGTACTTCTATTTTTCAATATGATAAAAGGGTAAAATGGAAAAATGTCTTTTATATTGAGAGATGTTTACTTTATTTTTTAAACATGTCCAATTTAAAGAATACCAAATAAAAACTAATGTCTACATACACTCACACACCAGTGAGGAAACTGGTTGGTATTGTGCATGGGGGAAAATAATCAATGGGCTGAGCCTTTTGACTCTTCTTATTGGGTGGGTTCTTTCTTTTTCTAGATATTATACCTTTTGCCTTTTGGAACTCTATTCACATGTACAGTTTTCATTTAGTGCATCCTTGTTCTCTATAAGTCAAATGAAATTTCACACTGAAAGCACCAGTACCATCTTCTACCTCTTTTGAAAATTCATTTTATTTTATATTTCAACATACATACAACTTTATTATATCTGTATCCATAAGGCTTTGTTTAGTTCACTGCTATGCACTCTGATGCCCAGGACTATACCTTGAATGAGTTCAGTAAAATATATAAAATATTCCAGTCAGCTAATGAATAATATGATTGGAAAAAATGTGTGAACTTTAGGAGTTCCATTGACCCAGTCTTATCCCTAATTTAATAGATTTAAATATATTAAATCTTACACAAAAGCTGATGCTGCCACACTATTTGACCTAGTATGAACAATTCATATTGTCTTTAACTGAAACTATAGATAATATGAAAAGGCTTCATAAGGACAAAGTTTTAATGTGGAACTTAGATACAATGAGCAGGTTTTTTTTGTTGTTGTTGTTAGTTGTAGGGTTTGGCCTGGGTGTTGTCCCTGAGCTTTTTCACTCAAGGCTAGTGCTCTACTACTTTGAGCCACATTGGCACTTCTGGTTTTCTGTTGGTTAATTAGAGATAAGAGTCTCATGGATTTTCCTGACTGGACTGTCTCTGAACTGTGATCCTCATATCTCAGCCTTCTGAGTAGCTAGAATTACAGGCATGAGCCACCAGTGCCTGGTGTACAATGAGTAGTTTTAAGTACACTACACATGAAAAATATGGAATAAAAATGAACAGAATATATTTCTCAGTCAAATATAATTTGTTGAAAAGATTATCCATTGACTTGAGTTACCTATGTTTTACTTTGATATATTTGAGCAGATAACCAAAACTTGACAACTTTTGTAGGAAATGAGGAATGTGTATGTTTGTAATAACATTTGTACTTCTCAGACTCAGCATCAGGTTAAGGATATTTTTCTATTTGAATTGTTAGTAGATGAAGAGTATGCTCATAGTAGAATGGCTCAGTGTGATTTGGAGGAAAATAAGAAAACAAGAGTTTACATTGCTATTTTCATTGGTATTATCAAAGGGATTTTATTTTGAATGCATTTTTAGTTATTCAATGGCAGTTGCTAAACCAAGGTCTATTTTTTCCTCTGAAAACACTGTAATTCATTTTATAGCCTTTTAAACTAAAGCATACCTTTCTAAAATGGTATTGTGTTGGGTAGATTTCCCTTTGAGAGATCCACAATTTATTAAAGTCAGAGATGAATGGAATTTCCTTCCCTAAACAGGGTTACAGAATACATTTTCTGCCATCCTGCAAAAATGTCCTTATACAAATTAGGTAGTGTTCTTTTATATACTCTGGGATTTCAAGTATATTCACATGCCTTAATGGCATAAAGAGAGTTCCAGAAAGTAAATGGTTGGCTTGCAAAATGTACTTCAGATACAACATCAAGGTCAGACATATATGTTCCATTCATGAGACAAGTGTCCTTTACAAATGTCTTAAAATCATGTTATCTTGGAAAGACAAATCCTCCTTCCAAATGACAGTCGCTCCTCCACCTGCAATGCTGACATATCTGGAGGCTGCTATCCGGAGGATTATGGTTCAATGCCATTTAGCCAGATAAATCCACAAGACTCCATCTCCAAAATAACAAGCCTTACAAGGAAACAGGGCATGAGCTTGAGTAAATGTGAGTCTGAGTTCAGGTCCTGATAATAACAAAGGACAAAGATACCTATAGCTTGCTGTCAGAAGTGATACCTGTGTTCCTTCCAGGTTTCATTTCGCACAAACTCCATTTGTGTTTGATTATAACCTGATTCATACAGAAAAATATATGCCGAAGGACTGTAAGAAAGTCTGTTTATGTTAATATAGACATGTCTTACAATGTTTTTGCTTTGTACTTATTAATTTATTAATTATTTTAGTACATTTACTTTCTCAAATTTGGAAGCAGTTTGCCCAAACCTACTGAGTCATTTTGAGCACACTTTCAATCTTTGAAATGTCAATTATTGTCTAATAGCTATTTGTACAATTATTCATTAGGATCAATTTACAAATTCATAGCAAATAATCACTTATAGAG
The DNA here is from genome assembly GCF_000151885.1 of Dipodomys ordii. NCBI lineage: Eukaryota > Metazoa > Chordata > Mammalia > Rodentia > Heteromyidae > Dipodomys > Dipodomys ordii. The sequence goes on from NW_012267269.1 coordinate 9,504,452, forward strand.
CCTTGTTGATAAATGCAATTTTGTGAAAATGGGACCTGCTTTGGATTTCTATTCAAAAATCATATTAGCTAACACTTAACATTCCAAACTTTATATATATATATATGTATATATATATATATATATATGAACACTCACTGAAATAAATAACATCCAAATGTAATAACTAAGAAGAATTTGTTTGAAACAACTGCTATTTGATAATGAAGATTTTATAACTAATGTTTGATAGCTGTTTCCCCATTACAGTAAATTCAAATCTATATTTCCTCTTCAGGGACATACTAATTAAGTCTCAGCTTCATTATGTGTCTATATCTACGTCCACATCCACATATACATATATGTATGTATATATGTATACATATGTATTTATATCTATATAATATATAATGATTATAGTATATATTATATAGATATAAATACATATGTGTATATATGTATATATAGATGTAGATCTATAGTCTATTTGGATGCACAGACTATGGAAAAGTTATTGAGTAAGAAGAGAAGTATATGTAGATTAGTTTTATAAATGCAAAATATGACCAATCATGAGATGAGGTGGTATATATATATATATATACATATATATATATATAAATATGTGTCAAGGAATATATTTAATATATTCCCTAGACATTATATAGAATGTGTTATATAGATGTATATGCATATGTCTAAAGTCAGGGACTTAAGATTTTGTTTGGTTTTCTTTTCTTTTCTTTTCTTTTTTTTTAAATTTATTTATTTATTTTTTATTTGTGAACATACTGTACAGATGGGTTACAATTACATGGGCAGGATAATGCATACATTTATTACCAAGCATTGCAGCCTCCTCCTTTGGTTTACCCATC
>NW_012267269.1:9511301-9558536 GCF_000151885.1 Dipodomys ordii
GGTCACTTCGCCGTTAAGTTCTTGTGACCTGCTAAATGACTCGTTTTATTCCAAGGCCTGAGTTGGAGCTGGCAGCTCCTCCAAGCTTTGTTGGTATCCAAGATGGAGATCACCGGTGCTGGGGGGGGAGGGGTGGCCTTCCGTCCTCTGTTCCCTGAGAAGGAGTGAGGACGTTGGGCTTCTACTCACGCCGAGTCTTGGATCCTGGGTTGTCTCTGGTCTGCAAACTGCAGGATGAAGATGTTTGCTCCTTGTTGGTTCTTGCTGGTGTTGAGTAGAATCCGCTTGCCTGCTGCATCTGGCTCCTTCGTCCCGGACTCTCTGTGTGAGCACTCAGGTATGGCTTCGTTCTCCGCTGCTTGCGACCCTGCTGCCGCCGCTGGCGGCGGCTGCTGGCAATCGCTCAGATGTGTCTTTTTTGCCTTGGCTTCCCTCTCTTGTCTAACTTTCTGTCCTGTGATGGCACACTTGGTGTGATTCTCTGGCTTAGGACTGTTCACTGGAACTCTAAAACTGCTTTCTATGCGAGAGCTTGTTCAGATTCCAGCTTCTCCTCCGCCATCTTCCGCCGTCCCTCTCTTTTCTTTTTTTGTCAGTAGTGGGACCTGAACTCTGGTCCTGGGTGCTGTCCCTCAGCACTTCAGCTAAAGGCTAGCGCTCTACCACTTGAGCCACAGTGCCACTTCATGCTTTTTCTGCTTATGTGGTGCTGAGGAATGGAACCCAGGGCCTCATGCTTGCAATGCAAGCACTCTTAACCACTGAGCCACCTTCCCAGATCCCTTGTTTGGTTTTCTTGCTTATGGCTAATGCTCTACCATTTGAGCCATGCCTCTAATCTAGAATTCTGGTGGTTAATTGGTGCTAAAGTCTTATGAACTTTTCTGGCTGGGCTGCCTTTGAAACATGATCTTTCCTGTCTCAGCCTCCTGCGTAGCTAGGATTACAGATGTGAGTGACCTGAGACTGCTTGAGCCTATCATTTGTATTTTAATCCTTCGTTTATTTCTACATTTCTGTTGGGATATTCTTTCCGATTTTGTTATTCTTTCCTATAATGTATTTACTAAGAAGTCCTAATATATCTAGGTAAAAGAACCATGATTAACAACATATGGTGCAAAAGTTGTAGCTTTGCAGTAATAAAAGTATGTGACTAAATATAGGCTTTCAATTTACACTTTATTCCATGAAAGAGTATTCAACTTTCTTTGCTCCCATGTTTGAGGTAATAATAATAATACTTCACTCATTGGTCAGTTTGAAGTATCAGCTAAAATCACATAAACTAAAAGCCAACATACTACCTTGTCCAAATCCAGCAGAGGCTGATTCTATCTCTTCCCCTTGTTCTTTCCTCAATCTCAAGCACAACAGAAAAGATGAATCCAGTCAGATTTTTTTATCTTTAAGTAATTGTACAAAGGAATTGTCATTTAACGATCAGTTTGTACATGTCACCAGTATCAACATTTGTACCCATCCCTCTTCTACTCACCCCTTCCCTCACTCTTCTTAATTTTGTAGGATATACATTGGATTTTTGTATGCATTTTCCCCTCTTCTTTACCCCTTTACCCTTGATCCCACTCAACCCCTTTCAAGTCTTTGCTTCCTGGTGTTTTATTTTGCTGAACTCTGATTTTGGCTTTGTATGGAATCATACTATTTGAGATCTCCCTTAAAATCTACCATATTTTTTATGCTGTTCTCTTTGGTTTGCTTTAGGTTTCGTTTCCATTCTTTGTAGTTTGTGATAAAAACCCTTAAAATAGTTTCAAAAGGTGTTTTAATTCAGGGTCAAATGTATTTGAAACTATTCATTAGTATATTGAGGAAAGATCAATTTATTTGGATGCATGGAAAAATTAGTGAACAAGAAGTGTAGTGCACATAGATCAGCTATATAAATGCCAAAAAAGACCAAGCATAAGGTGAGGTGGTACCTGAGGTGACAAAGGTTAATCTCAGATACCATCATAGCTATTAACTGAGTAATCTGAACCCTGCACTAACTATTAATAATATGTAAATGCATTTCTTTTTTTTTCTTTTTGTCGGTTGTGGCGCTGTTCTTGCACTCTTTAGCTCAAGGGGAGTACTCTACGGCTTGAGCCACAGCATTACTTTTAGTTTTCTAGTGGTTTATTGGAGATAAGAGTCTCACGGACTTTCCTGACTGGGCTGGCTTTGAACCGTGATCCTCAGATCTCAGACTCCTGAGTAGCTAGGATTACAGGCATGAGCCACTGGTGCCCGGCTACCATTTCTTTTCTAACAGGAGGATAGGCCATATTTCTCCCCCTATTTTTTGACTATCTATTCAAAATGTTATATCAAAATTACTTATTAAATTACTTATAAAAATCAAATTAATGCCATTTGGATATTGTATGTACAGGTTTCTTAAAGCTTTTTTGATTTTTACACTGATTTTTCCACATAAGATTTTTCTACATGAAAAAATTGGATGAAAAAATATACAAAGTAGTATAAACAACAACAAAACACCCAAAGCAAACAAATGAAAAGGAAACAAAAAAGAGATTAGGAGCATAAATCCATATTATGTAAACTACAAAAGACTTTACAAATGCATGTGGTGAATTTTATGTGCATATTTGATTTCTGAAGGTAAACAGGTTGTAAGTGAAAGGAAAATCCTGAAAAGAAATTGTTGAGACTACATGTGGATATGGTCTTCAAAGAGGAATTAAGTGAAGTCTTTTTTGAGGTCAATTAGTGGGTCCCCTCCATATATATATATATATATATATATATATATATATATATATATATATATATATATATATATATATATATATATATATATATATATATATATATATATATATATATGTATACACACATATGATTTTAAATATGTCATGGGAATTTGATAGGCTAGGATTTCAATACTTATCATTTTCAACTTTTTTCCCATTGTACTTTGTCTATCACAAATCTTTTATTTTTCTTCCATGAGCCTATTAACACCAGGAACACAAAATATAAAATGACAGAACATAAGAAATAAAAATTAGTCAATGGTGAATGTCAAGTTATGATATACCCAATGGCATTTTGGCATTCTGAGTCCTTTGAGCTCTAGATTGGAGGCCTTGAAAAGTAACTGAAGAATTACAATTTATGACTTTATCATGCTTTTCTATGTCCTGCCTATCTTTTTTCCCTGAGTGATTCATAGCAATCAAATTCCTATTTTCTAAGGTTAGCCATGGAATGTAATTTAAAAAAAAATAAACACTTCTCTTGTCTTTCCATGTAGGAACTAGTCATAAAGAAATTTTCTGTCCTACCCTGTCTAGTAGTACATCGTAAGATAATTTTTCTCAGAAGGGATCCTGTCTGTATGTGAGTTTGCTACATGGAAAAATAAGAATATCATTAGTTAGGTCTTGCTGAGTTCCCCTCAGTCTGTTACAATTAGATCATACTCTTTGTCTAATCAGATTTGTACATGGTTATCCTTTTTTCATTGACCGGAAGAATAATGATCGACACTTTCCTTTGGGTCTTCATGTTTTTTAAGTTTCTATTTTATGCAACAAAAACTTAATGAAATCAATCTTTCATGCTTTTCTCTCACTGGCCTTTTTATGAGTATCAGTTATAACCCTTGCCATAGGGTGGAAATATTTCATACTTTCTGTCCCCATAGTAAATTGTAGGAAAGTTCACAGTTTACAATTTTTAGCAAAATCATACCTTATCGGAATGAACTTTTGTAACTTTCTCAATTAGGTCATGGGAGCAGATTTTCTATCAGTTGTATCAGTTGTACCTTGTTGGTTTTTTTGTCCAGTAAGGATATTAGTACTTTAGTGTTTGCTTTATTGTTCACTTGTCTGTTCCTGAGCCTGGTTGATGGAGAAGCCTTGAGGAGCCTGTTAGAAAGTGGGAGACCAGAGAAAGCAAAGAGGAGCCACCCTAGCTGAGCCAAGACCAATCAGCATGTCAACTAATGTAAACAGGATTTAATAGATTAGCCAACAATATCAAAGCAAGACCAAAGTAGAAAATCTGCCCTGATAATCAAAACAGATTTTAGAAATGTTTTCGTTTAATGTTTTGAGATGGTTTATTACATATAAATACATGAACATTGTCTAAGAAATGATTGGACATTTTCTGAAGTTCAATGATTTTGTTCAGTTCATAGAAGCTCATAGTAAATATAGGACTGCAAATGTTTCAGAGTAGTAAGAGGCAATGATGTTTCCTGTAATCTTTGTAAAAGACTCACTAAATGGACCCTTTAATTTTAAAAATTAACTAGTTAACAATTATTTTAATTAAATTAATTTAAAATGTATTTTGGAACTCACTTAAACTCTAGCTCACTTTTACAGTTGACAAATATTCAATCAAACACAAAACACCCTTAGTAACTTGTGAAATTATTAGATAAAAAGAAAAGTTTGTTGAACCATATTAAAATGTGATTTTTCAGGTATGGGATGTGACTCAAGTGTCAGAGCTCTTGCCCAGAAAACAAGAGGTCTTGAGTTCAAAGAACAGTACTAGAAAAAAAAAGTAAAAAAAAATGAAGGAAAGAAAAAGAAAAATGTGATTCCAAAGAACCAAAAGAATTATCCACATTTCTTTGTATAGTTGTTAACTTTAAAATATCTTCATAGCTGTCAGTCAATATATTTTTCTCTAAATGTCAGACCCTTTCTTCAATTGTAAAAGAAAATGTATTGCTTTACATAACCCAAAAATCTGTGGCTCTAAATTTATGGATGACCAAATATAAAGACTAAAAAAGTTAATATTTCTCATCTGTGGCTGTGTTTTTTAAAACAAATTTCAAACCTGCACAATATTTAGAACTAAAAGTCTAATAGAAAATGAGTCTCCAAGTTGAATTTAGAAATTATATTTTGATGTGATTGAGTTTAATGCTGGTCCGTTAAATGTCCTCTTTAGGAGAAGTCAAAGCAGCTCTATGGAATAGCCTACATTATGTATAACTTGAGATAGTTTTTGCATGATAGTCACAGTTAGGGGAATAGTTAGCATATATCAAGCCATGATTTGAGTAGAGGCATTTGAAAATAGGTAGAAAGAGATGTAAAGATAGAAATAAATATACAAATGAATGATAAGAATGAGGAATATAAAACCATCTCAGCCACTTTCTCTCATGGGGAATATTTTTTACTTAGAGTAAGGAAAAATTGATAAATGAATTTTCAACATAAAAAAGTCAATTTTGACATCAAATAACAATGTTAAAATCCAATGAGCAGTACCCAGGCTCAGAGTTCAAGACCCACAACCAACAACAACAAAAAATGCATTGTGCCCTATGAATATGTAGAGGTATAATAATGTTCATCAAGGATAAAAAGAAATTCCCTAAATGTTTGATTAAACCAATTAAGCCAAATATTTAAAATACTACTTATAAACCAGACACCAGTGGCTAACACCTGTAATCCTAGCTACTCAGGAAGCTGAGAGCTGAGGATCACAGTTCAAAACCAGTCTGGGCAGGAAAGTCCAAGAGACTCTTATCTCCAATTTACTGCCTGAAAAGCAGAAGTGGCACTGTGGCTCAAGTGGTAAAGCATTTGTCTTGAGCTGAAGAGCTCAGGGACAGCACCCAGGCTCAGAGTTTAAGCCCTACAACTGACAAACAAACAAATCCAATGAACACAATTTCACTCTAAGAAGGACTTCTACTGGGGCTAAATTGGATGTGAGATACCATTACTCTGATTTTTCTCTCTCTCAACTCATACTATAAATAGGAAAATATGAGTCTGTACCCAGAGCATAATAAGTAGAAAGAAGTACAAGGGTTCATAGGATCTCAGAGACTTTTCCCAATTATTAGAGTCAAAGAATTCCTTGTTTTCTTACATTAGGACAGCAAGAAGAGTCTACAGGTAGATATACCTTACTTACTTGGTTGATTTTTTTATTATTAATAAGTTTTTTTATTGTGAAAATACTGTACAGAGGGGTTACAATTTCATGAGCAAGGTAATGAGTACATTTCTTATCAAGCATTGTTGCCTCCTCCTTTGTTTTCTTTATGAAAAGAAAACCTGTATTGTCCTGAGCAGATTCTAGGAAAATATCTCTAAAGATACATGCTCACATGGCAACGTACTTGAGAGAAGAGAGAAAAAAAACAGAAAGAAAGAGAAAGAGAGAAAAAAAACTGACTTGGACATATAATACCTACTATCTCTCATTGTTTGGACAAGGATGAGTCAATCTCAAGCCCTGAGATGACATTCCAATTACATAAATTTTAATTTGGTCGATATATAGGACTTTCAGTGAGATTAATTGTGGAGATGTAGTTAAAATTTTGATGTTAGAATGTTCAGAAACCTATATTTTAGAGTTTAGATATCAGAAATAGTCTTATGTATCATCTGTCAACAATCAACTTGGTTGATCTCTGTTTTCACACTGATTGTAGACCCTAAAACCAGTGCAATCTTTCTAAAGGGAGTGGATTTCAATTTATTTAACATTTTTTAGAAGTCTTAAACACTAGAGGAAGAAACACAAAAAAGGCAGAAAGAAAACAAAGGAATAGTGATTACTTTCTAACCAAGGTTCTTTCAGCAAAGTTGGTCCCCACAGGGATTCCTCTGAGTTCATCTTGTTAGGCAATAGAATAAGATGGGAAATTCAAGTTACAGCAAAAAAGAATGAAAGTTGTAGTTGCAATCACAAGGCACACATCATGATTTTGGCAGTGAGGATGGAGAGGAATACTAGAGTTAAAGTCTGAATTTCCTTTTCAAATGTCATTATCATTTTTCATCAGTTAAGAAATAACCCCCACCCTCTCTCTTTCACACACACACATACTTCAACTCAGAGCCTGGGTGTTGTTCCTTAGCATTTTCACTCAAGGCTGGCACTCTGTCATTTGAACTACAGCTCCACATCCAGCTCTTTGATGAGTAATTGGAGATAAGAGTTTCACAGACTTTCTTTTTTTTTTAATTGGTCCCAACTAGCTTCTAACTAGGATTTTCAGATCTCAGCCTCTTGACTAGCTAGGATAACAGGCCAGAACCACTTGGGTCTGCCTAAAATGAAGCATTGAAAATTTGATTACATTATGAAGGCAAAACCTAATGAGCTAGTTGTTGTGAAATGACTTTTCAAGGGAGGAATCTTGTATTAATTGTCTCCTCTGACTCCCCTCCTCTGTCTTTCTGAATAGTTCTTTGCATTTCTACAATGATAGGATGCAAACATTTCTAGACATAAACGCTTGTTCTTGGAATTCCCAGATTTCAGAACTCTGAGATTTTCTTTGTGTTTCTGTTTTTCTGATTTAATGTTATTGCAGAATAAGGTTGGCCTGAACAATAATGAGATCAAATATTTAGAGAATTGAAATATTTCCGTGCTTAGTACAATGGTGCTAAAATGAATACAGATTAATCATCCAAGAAAATGTTCTCATCCTATTTTAAGTAGTAATGGCCATACATTGAAAGACTAAACACAGAGTACCAGGAAGAAATGGACAGTCAGAACTGGAGTATAGCTAGTGTCATTATCTGCTGCACTGTCTGCTTCCCACCATTCTTTCAAATTTGGCCCCAGGTCCTGATGAAATGTAAGTTAGTTTCACGCTCCTTCTATGACCTTCTAGAACTTAGTTTTCTAATCAGTGAAGTTTCATTGACAACTTTTTCTGAACTCTAGAAAATAAAAGTAACTCATTCAAGGTACCTACCTCTCATTGTCTGCTGTTGAAAGATTTCCTTTGGTCCAGTTCTGCAGATATAAATTTGAACCCTCCCACCCATTTGAATTCCTTGTTTCTCTGAAACTCAAATCCAGGATAGGAAAACTCTAATCATCACAGTGGGTTGTCTCTATACCCCTTACTTCATGATTTCACAGACTCCACATTCTAGGGTGAAATGGAGTGTTTGAGAAATCTTTCCTTCATGTCCTAACAACTCTTTTTCTCAGTATCCTATTTTTCTTTTTCTTTTTGGCAGTCGTGGAGCTTGAACTCTGGTCCTGGGTGCTGTCCCTCAGCTCTTCAGCTCAAGGCAAGCGCTCTACTACTTGAGCTACAGCAACACTTCTGGTTTTCTGGGGTGGTTTATTGGAGATAAGAGTCTCATGGACTTTCCTGCCCGGACTGGCTTTGAACCATGATCCTCAGACCTCAGCTTCCTGCGTAGCTAGGATTAGAGGTGTGAGCCACCGGTGCCCGGCTTCCTAGTTTTCAGACGAGATTGGGCACGTTCAGGGTAGTATGGCCGTAGATGGCTTCCTAGTTTTCAAAAGAGAAAAATTTGACTTTGCAGAGAATTAGTGCAGATGGATGAGTCATGTGAGTACACACTTGCTGTTTTAAGACAGCCCACAAATAAAAGAAGGTCTTTTTGTTTCACTTAGACAGATGTTCTGTGTCCCACTGGTACAGGAGACAATGGTTCAGGGTTAGAAGGACTTTTCATATGACAGGCAGGCTACGGAGACTTCAGCAGTCAACCATTCAACACATTTTTCTTGCAAATGTGATTCATCTCCTAGGAGGAACACAGTTCAGCTAGAAAAGCAGTATGAACAGATGTGCCACTCCAACTCTGTATGATGCAGGTTCTAAACCAGTATACAGAAAAATGACACGAGGGAATGGAATATGTGGTGAGCTTAACAGAGGAATTCCTGAAGGAGGAACTTTTTAAGATGAAAAAGAAAGCTGAGCATCAATTCTAATTGTCCAGGTTGAGAAAGGCAGGAAGATATTGAAGTCATTTGTAAACATAAGAACATGCTTGCATCAAAGTACAGATAGAAAGGAAATGAAATAGTATAGCATGTAGAAAACATGGCAGGCTGTATAATAAAGGACTTGATTTTTAAAAAATATACTGACTTCCAGGTAAAGAATAAACAAAGATGAAGAATTTAAAGCTTTATTTTTGAGCCAAACCAATTGCACTGCTCTCTTTGAAATAAGAATGTGACCAATTGTTTCATTAAACTGACAGAAACAGTTATTTAGGACCTGTATTAGCACAATCCAAAATCTTTTGGACAGGTATGGTTCTGTTGCAATTGAACTTGAGCTAATTAAAACCAATAGCTGCCAGCAAATTCATTAATCCTCATCCTGTTTATAGATCTGTTGTGAGGAATGATCATTTATTATCTTAAGACCTGGTGTCTTCTTGAGAACTATTATTATGTAAAAATATGGACAAAGTCTGCCCATTGGCAAGAACTGTTAAGCTTTTCAATTCACACTTAAAGTCCTTATAAAACCCACACACATTATCCCTTATTGAGAGGCAGTAAAGACAAGTTGGTTTAAACCAAGGAGACCTCTGTATAAATTAACAAATGCTTTAGTTGAAAATAGAAGTGCCAGCCTGGCCTTAATTAATGAATTTCCTAATAGTTGTTTCCAGAGTACGATAATACAGCCATTATTAAGCTAGGTATGCTAGAGTAAATAGAGGGTTTAAAGTTGAATAGTTGAAATATCAGCATGGACTTCATTATGTTCATGGCCATGAGAAAAATCATCACACCATTAGAATCCTACCACCACGAAGGATGTTTATCTGTCTAGTAGCTAGCATAGACCCAGTGATATTAATACTTTTATGTTTGTTCATGCGAAGTCTTTAAATTTGAGGATAATAACTAAAGTCAACTCAAATGTCTCAAGTAATCGTAGAGAAAAAAACATTAAATATATGAATTGTTTGCTCATCTCAGCTGAACCATGAACTCCTTGATGGTTTTTTACTCTCAATCCTCTTGCCTTAGCTTCCTGAATTCTGGAATTACAAGTGTATGTTACCACACTTGGCTTTATTAAATCTATTTTGACTAATATCTCTATGTATGTCAAGTGTATTCTCTTTAATATTGAAGATTTGTGTGTGTTTATTTTTATTGTTTAGATTTGGGGAAAGGAAATGGTATTTACTAATTCTATTTTTGTGATTATTGAGGTGATCTGGGCATGCTATCAAAGAATGGTTTTGTGATAAAACTTTGTGATAAAACTCTACTTTTCAAATTTAAATAATTATTCCTACAACTCTTACATGAACGATATCTAATAAATCCATATGACACATTGAAATCCCTCACTTCCTTGCTTTGGCATAGATTGTGTAACTAGTTATATTTGTCATATCTCAGAAATTCCACAGAGTTTGCTGTATCTACCAAGTAATCTTAGAAGAAGACAAAAAAATCTCAAATTAAAAAATAATGCAAAAAACCTGGGTGTCAGTGGCTCATGCCTGTAATTCTAGCTACTCAGGAGGCTGAGATCAGAGAGAATCATAGCTCAAAGCCAGCCTGGCAGGAAAGTCCATGAAACTTTTATCTCCAATAAACCATCCGAAAACCAGAAGGGGCTCTGTGGCTCAAGTGGTAGAGACTAGCCTTGAGTTGAAGAATGGAGAGACAGTGCCCAGGCACAGAGTTCAAGTCCCACAATCGACAGAAAATAAAGTACAAAAAGTTGGGCACTGATGGGTCACACCTGCAATCCTAGCAACTCAGGAAGCTGGAATCTGAGGATCTTGATTTGAAGCCAGATTGAACATGAAAGTTTATGAGACTCATCTTCAGTGGTAGAGTGATAGTCTTGAGCAAAAATAGCTCATATTTAGCACCTAGGCCTGGAATTAAGTCCTAGGACCCAGGACTGTAAGACACAAACACACACACACACACACACACACACACACACACACACACACACAGAGACACACACAATGCAGCCATACATTATGGCTGAGAACTGTGACACTTATATCATCATCACATCATCATAATCATTATCATCATAATCACTAAATATATGAAGAAATTGAGCATTCAAGCATTTAAGGAATTTTTCCCTTAAATACCTTTGTTTCTCCTTAAATTATACAGGAGAAAATCATATTGAACCCATGGTAGTATTATTGAGTGTTTTCTGGGAGATAAAGTTTCATTTGCAGATCGTCTCAGCATGAATCTTGTAGATCTTACAAACATAATAGATGGGATGTGGCCATCAATAGGTTTTGTCATCTACTCTTGGTTTCTTGTTTCCCTGTTCCCATGAAATTCATGGTGATCATGTTACTTTTGTTTTACTCAAAGAAACATAAGTTCCTTTGAGGTAGCCTCACATCAGAATCAATCCATGACTGTACATGCTCCCTTCTGATCAGGCCGATTGTATGGAATGCTACATTACACATGACTGATGCAAATAAAGGGGTCAACGATTGCTTTTAAGTTATAAAAATATAGATTCTATTTGATACCACATCATAAGCTGACCAACTGTGGCTGAAGCATGGATGATTGGCTGAAGATTTAGAAAACCATTATTTTAATGGTTATTTTGATGATATTGGAGCATTTAAAATCTATGTGTAAATACTATATCTTACTTATATCAGGCAACACTTGCTTCAATGATTCGTGTTCTGCTATGATACCTCTGACTTATGCCATGCCCATTTATACATTTATAAGCACAGAATTTGTGAAATTAATCAGGGGAAGAGTGTACTTCAAAAGCACATAAGCAATTCTCTAATGAATCACATTTATAAAATGAATTTAATTATGACATTCTCAGCTGAAATGAAAATCTAATAAGTAGAGGATGTTTTCTTTTGCTCAATTAAAGAAACACCTATTATCTTGAATTTTGCCTAGCACATAGTAATTAATAAATATCTGTTTAGTTCAAAGTATTGTTCATTGTTTGACAGTACCTTGCAACTTGTGCCTTATGTAATAACTCACAGGTGGAATTTTTCTGGACAAAATGCCATATATACTTTTTCCAAACATTTGTCATGAGTTTTGAGTTACCCTTGTTTTTTTTTCCTTTCTTTTTAATTGGCCAGAGAGATTTGATCACTATTGAAGTTGTCTTCTGATAATCACACACTTGGTGATGTTTCTGAACCTTGAGTCAAAATGTATATTCCTCTCTCAGGAACATCTTTCTCTTTGCTTCATCTGTTTATTTTTCAATCATTTATTATGTTCGTATGCAATTTAAATATAAACCACATATACCTACATACATGTATCTAATATTTTGATATTTTAATAGATACATTATCTCATTTTGTAATGACTACTTATTATGTTCTTATAATTTTATTCTAACCTTTAAAACCATGCAAAAACCTATGCATTTCAATTATGAAAGTGTTAGGTGTTGCTAGACCGTATTATCTGCCTAGAAAGGTTTTTAAGTGGCAAGGGCAATTTAGTCTTAGTGAAATTTCTCACTGCTTTAAGATACCTAATTTGAAATTAAAATACTTAGATGCTTTAAATTTTTTCTTTTATTTCTATTTCAGCATATTTTAATTGGAATTATATTTCTCTATTAGATATTATTACTGAGCAGTGACATAACCCATGGTCATTCATTGTTCATTTATTACTAGTTTTCATTTATGGTTGAAATGAATATTTCCCTCAATTATATTTTTAATCATTCCCAATCATCTTTTCTTTTTTATACATGAAATATTAAGCCTTGAGAAAATTTCTTCCAAGTAATAAAACCCATTAGATGAGATTAATATACATGGGCTGCTCAAATATTATTAATTTAGACCAACTTTTCCTTTTACCTTTTTGATTACACAGGACATTGATATATAGTACATGAAAGAAACAAATTGCACTTTTGAAATTTAAAATTCCATTGTCCTCTTCACATTATCAGCCTTTACTCTGTTGTTTTTGTCTTTTCAATGAGAAAATAAATGCCGCTTTTAAATGAAAGCTATATAGTGTATACAAGTATATTAGTGCAATGCTTCTCAGAGATTAAAGGATCATTGTTAATATCACTAATATGTCATTGAGTCTCCACAAACTATACCAAAATACAAAAACATCTTATTTTTGTTAGTTTTTATTGACTATAAATAAAATATAGTTTTGTTGCATAATTTAAATGGAATTTCTTCCAATGCTAAAAAGAAATAAGAATTGATAAGGCCACAGCTATATTTCATTCTGATAGATGCCAGACATGGTGGAGGAAACAATATATATGTTTTGGACGTTAGGGTACTCAGAACTCTTCCTTGTACAAGCTCCACTTTTAGTACGCACACTTGGTGCCAGAGTGGATCCACTTATATATGATCTTGCAAATTACTAGGAAGGGAAGAACCTTCCAATTTAAAATTTCCTAATATAAACTATGGCAGAGTGAACTGTTAGTGTATTTAAGAGACTGAAATTATTAGGAAAAACCTGCTCCCACAAAATTGCTTATATTCAGAAAACACATGGTCAACGACAAGATAATACAGAGCTCTAGGCAATAATAGTCTTCTTCTCTACCTCCCAGGCAGATGTGAACAGGGACCAGATAGTACAGGTTTTATAGACCATGATATGAATGATATGGATATGAAACCCAGCCTCTGTTGAGAGCCTGGGACACATTTGACATGATGAATGTCGTGTAAGGCTTAAAGAGATATTGGTTTCTAACCTTTAAGCTTCGTTTCTGGGACTTTAAGTGATCTGAGACTTCTTTACTGCTTTACAAATAGTAAATTGAATCACAACTATTGAAGGGCAGACTCACAAACAGGGAAGAGACTATATAGCCCTGTGTAAAACTAACTCATCAGCATTATCAATAGTTTGTGCTCTATGAAAATCTGCATTGTACTTATATAACTCCTTTGTACAACCATTTAAAGATAATAAAAATATAATTTAAAAATAAAATAAAATATACTTGACCAAAATAAAAAAAATCTTAACTGTATAACACGATGTAAACTTAGTAAAACAACCTTTAGAAATAACACCAGCAGTGTCCTGATTTGCAAGTTTTTTCTGTTTCTTTGTAGTATCAATAAGAAATCCTAGTTAATAAAACGCCCCTGGCTTTTCAGTGTGTCCTGTTATTGCTCTAATGTGGGAGGGCATAATGGTCACAAGAATAAAAGGCTCTTTTACATTAAATTACACAGAATAAATTTCCCTGCTCAGAAGATGATAGCAGCTGATTTCTTCAATTTAGTTGCAGAAGATTCTGACATTAAATCTGAAGCTACCACAGAGTGCTCCAACTTTGAAGATTACAGTGATGGTAATGGGTTTCTAGTGAACTAAATTAATGTTTATGGCTTTTCCTTTCCTGCCTTCTTTGTTGCTGCTGCTACTCCTGCTAATGCTTGGTTGCGGTTGATGTGGCTTTCTTTGTAGTATTAGCTTTTGAGGTTGGCTTTGAGAATAAAAGTAGAATGATGTGCATATTTACTGACAAAATGCCTCAAGTCTTACGTTCTTACAAGATTGACAATAATATTAAATATATTTCTCAATTTTATATCTGTCCTATTTTGCCCAAGTTTTAGGTTGGCTACTAATCATAAACTTTTACTAGAATTTGATTCAGTTAGAAATGATGTTAGTCACATTTTTGTAGATACTTTTTTGGTAAATTTACATCTCACAACTGATTTTATGCTACAAATAAAATTAGCTATAACTATTAATTTGTTTCTCACTGCCATTTTAAGTAAAATTGATAATTTTCTAAAAATGCCCATAGTTTTAAGTTGGATTGATTGATTGATTTTTGAGACATTATCTCTCTATAGAGCTCAAACTGGCCTAAAATTTTCAGTCCTCCTATCTTCACCATGTCTGGTGTATTTCAAAAGTAAATTCAGTATAATTTATGGAAAAACTTGGTTGTCTATTCCCATGTCATATTTAACAAGTTATTTATAATGCTACTTCTTTAGAGTGCTTCATTTTCCTGTCAAAATTTAAATTCTCCATACAAAGCTTATTTGTTTATAATTCCCAAAGGAGATAATTAATTAATTATTTATCCTGTAAATAATTATTACTTCACATGAACTTTAAAAGCATGTTCTTTTTTTTCATTTTAGCATGGTAAAATATTAGGAGCTTGAGCTTGTATCCCTTCTTGGTAACACCATTCTATGCCCTCCCAAAATCTCTCCTGAGATGATGATAATGTGTCTAATGATGAAGATGTTTCTTTCTGGATACGCTCTTCCAGGCCTGTCCCTTTATTATGAGACCTTAGGGTCACTTTTGTTGATCTCATTAAAAGTGGGATCCACATTTTAACTCCCATTTATTGCTGCTTGTCTAAACAAGTGAGATAAATTCCAAATATACACAGTATTTCAGAATGCTTCAATTGTCAGGAAGTTTGCTAAATACTTCTGTGTATTATTTTATTTCATTGATTTTTATGGAATTTTACAACTGGGAAAACCTATATTTAAGAATCTATGTACCATATCTAGGGTCAGATAAGGAGTTAGGAAAAGCTAATGACTGAGTTCAGCTAGAAAAACTGGGGAAGATGTCTGGTAGAATATCCATTGGATGGTTAGGGATGCCTTGTACTAGGCTTTGGCAACTAAGGCAAAGGAAAACATGAGAAATCTGTCCACAGAATTTAGTGCTTATATATTGTAAAGATAATTCATTTTGCATTTAAAATGCGGTACCTAACAGGAGTGTGTTATTCGACTTTGCATTACTGCAATGAAATACTCAAGGTAGTAAAGAGAAAACGATTAGCTGGGTTCACTGTTTGGGTATGTAAGTCCAAAACTATTTGCTTCATCTGCATGAGTTTCTGTCAAAGGCATTGGATGGCAATGTCAGAACTATGTGTCAGGGAAAACAATCACAACCTGAGCCAGGAGGAAGGAAATGAGATGGATAAATCTCTGTGTATCCCAAAATCCCCTTCTAGGGCACCCCCCACCCCTCCACGCCCACGCTGAGTTCCCATCTCCTAATCCTCTGTCATTACCCAATGGCACAGTCCTGGGGACCAAGCCTTTAACGCATTAATCTTGGGGGACATTCATGATCGAAAATAGAAAGAGAAGTGAAACTTATTTTTCATGCCACGGATAACTATCCTTGAATGAGGTGATTTTTATAATTTAGCCAAACTTGTGTCTTAATTTCAGTATGGAGGTTAATGTAGGAAGTCCATCAATTCTCAATTACCAATAGCCTTAAATAATTAAAGATGTAGATGAAATATTGGCATAAGAGAGTTATAAAAAATCTTACAAAGCAAAATAATTGGCGTGATATTCAAACTAAAGAACCTACTTATGAAGACATATATAATGACTAGGCATTTTCTCTAAGAAAAGGAATACTGTATCCACATAACATCTAGGCTCAGAGGTTGGATGGAAGAAATTTAAGCATACCTAAAAGACAGAAACTGCAGTTGATTGTTAGGATTGCATTACATCAAGACAGGGAAGAACTTTCTTCTAAAAGGCTAAGGATGTCAATGCTCTAGAACCACAGGAAAATAAAAGTCACTATTCTGTTCCATGGTAGAAGAAACACTTAGAGGTGAAAATGTGAATTTCAATGCAGGATATTGAAATGTGAGAGTCTCTGCCTCTCCTGGAAAAATTCCATAGGAAGAAATTCAGAAAGTCTTTATCAAACTCAGTCTTATAGTAGACAACACACATACACACAAACTTACACATATATGTATGTATATACCCACATGTACACTTATATATGCATATACACATGTGTATGTACATTTCTTTACTAAGATACACTGAAAAAAGAATTAAAAAGGGAATAAAAGGGTCTATAATCCCACATACTCCAGCAGCAGAGTTAGGAGAATCATGGTCTGAGGTAGCCTAGGGAAAAGCATAAAAAAAAGACCTATTTGGAAAAAAAAAACTAAAAAGGAAAAAGACTCATTGTATGGTTCATATTGCATAGTGCTTGCATAATAAACCAAGAGTATGAGTTCAATCACTAATACCATGAATAAAGAAAATAAACAGAGGATTTAAACCAACCAAATAAATGTTAGCCAAAATGGATGAAAGTATTATGTCTTTCATCTAGATCTTAAGAGATCAGAGCAGAAATTATGCTCCAATATATTATATAGTGAGTTGATCTTTTTTTTCTTTCTAGCATTTGTCTGCTGTTTGAGTGGACTACCAACTGCAGAGAATCCAAGTGTCTGAGCAACACAAGGTTATCTAGGTTGATGTCACCTTAGAAATGCATGCTTTTTTTCTTACATGGCTTTATTGCATTAACTCATGACTACATTCTATAGTAGCATTCTTCTTTGAGGTTCATTTGAACCAAAAGGTGGTCACCAATTGTAACATCCAATAAAACAAACAAACAAACAAAAAGCAATATTACCAAAAAAAAAGTTCAAAAGGGAGCAGAGATTGTGCCAGTCAGTTAAGAGACTAATACAAGAAGCGATGACCTTGTGGAGTCTGTTGGTGATGAGGTCATAAAATGTGACAAAAAGAGATTGCAGTTTTTATTGTTCCATTGATTTCACCTTTTCCCTTTTCGATATGAAGTTGGATAAAAGACTTTTTTATTTTGTTACTCACTGAGTCTAGGGAGAGTGCTAAGAGAATGATCTAGCCTTCTAATAGGTGTGACTATGTCTAGAGATGGTCAGCAAAGCTTGCATCCAGTAAGAACTAAGCGGACATCTGCATATTTTTATAATTGGGAGGGATATGGAAATCAAAATAGTCAATTCATTTCATGATACATAAATATTAAGAGCAGGTGACTCAGAAAATTATCTTGACTATATGAAGAGATAAAAAAGCAAATATAGAACATTATTGGTGACATAGAACTGAGTTCTATGATTTTTTCACATATTTCTGTTTTCTGATCTCTATGAATAATTTCTAGCAAACTTGATTTAACATAGTATCTTATATATAAAATATTATATATGTATATATTAGATAAAGGTCTAACTAGGGGCCATAATAGGCACATATTTCATCTTGAAAACTTTTTCTTACATTACTAGTGTTTTAAATCATACAATATTTATGATATTTGAACTATATGAATCTATTTAGGAAAAAATCCAAATTTATGAATATGTCTTCTTATTGTTAACTTGTCAACCAGTAAGACCAATGTGAATAAATTTAGAGACTGCTCAAATGCAATGTCTGTATATATTCAAATCTCTATATTCAAAGTGGAATTATTCAGGAATGCCACAACTCTTTAGTGTCAAGTAAGTCAGGTACTATTTCTGTTTCTCACAGGTAAAATAAGAAAAATAGATTGATATATTGATTTTATAGATCAAATACACTGTATTTCTATGATATGATTCACCAGTTAGATAGATAATTTCTTTAAAAATATCAAAATCAATATAGGTAAATAAAGTAATTTAAAATGAAATGTACTGCCCACCTCCTGATATTCAGCTGCTGCCAGAACAGGCACAAACAGAAAAAGTCAATAAAAATTCCTAGATCATAAAAGCAAATGGATGTGGATAGTGTAGTTATGTATGACTAACAACACTATGTGGATAAGAGAAACAAAGTTCATCAGCTCTAAGTAATGTGTTCTCAATTACAAATGCTGAAATTGAGAATTAACTCTAGCAATGTTTCCATTATTTCTTGGATCAGTGTTTCCTGAACAATTTAGGTTGAAATATGTTTCAGTTGATTGGTTTTGCTGTCTAAAATGTTTTATCAACTGAAAGAAATTACATAGTAAATAGATTTACACCTCCTCAAATTGTAACTTACATCATTTTAATATTAATCTTTACATGAAAAAAATCATTGAAAATTGAAATTGTGGAATTAAAGTATTTCTTTATAAAAAAGAAAACACCTCAGTGAATGTGAATTTATAAACTCAGCTTTAGCTAAGAATTTCTTTTTTTTTTGTGCAGGTACTTGGACTTGAACTCAGGATCAGGGAGCTCTGTCACACATTCACTTCTGGCTTCTTGCTAGCTAATCAGAGATAAGAATCTATGGTTTTTGACTTTCTGTGCTGGCTTCAAATGATGATCTTCTGATCTCAGTTCCTGAGTAGCTAGGATTACAAAAAGGAGCCATTGGCACCTGGTGAAAGCTTACATTTTAAGTTCACATGACTAGTCATAACATTATAGTAGAAAGCAGTCTATTATCCATAAATCTAATGTCCAAGGAAAAGCTCTTGCAAAACTTAAGCATAAAGATTATAACTATGAGATTTTACTATAGCAAGTTTTAATAACATTATTACAGTCTTCACGGTATATTCATTAAAATTTAATCCCTTTCCCCATTATATTGGTTGTCCTAAAAACTGAATATAGAATATCATCTATGAAATAACCTTTCTGTCACTGTGTCTTGCAAATACTACCCATGTACACACACAGCTTCCTCTGTGAACTTTTCCCTTATCACTGTCTTTTAATTGTGCTTTCTATATCTTCTGATTTCTTACAAAGGCTTCATTACACCTATTCCTTTTCTGATTTTTTTTATCAGCAAGTGTCCATGGTAGTTACTACTGGGTTACAATTGTTTAAAATTACTTAATATTACAAGTAATTCCTCATCAAGCTTCAATTGCTCTGCAGTCCTAGTAGTTCTGACTTCTTTTATTGTCAGATCAGTTAACTTCTTTGAGATAAAATTTCATCCATGGTACAAAGAATATAATGAAGAGCATAAATACATTTAATTTGATGCCAAATTGTATTTCCATGGCAACAACAATCTGTAAAGCTAACATTCAAATTAATCCCTTCCTTCCTTCTAATCCTGTGTCCTTTCTTATACACCTCACCAGAAATCCATAAGACACTGCTACATGATTTTGTGCTATTGATTATCAATTCTAATTTTCAGGCACCTTGATTGCTTTTAGTTGCTAGCAATGATTCATAGTTATCTCAAAAAAGTTCCTTGAATTATTTTGCATTTCAAGATAAAGACCCTGAATTCTAGGAGGACAGATACTTTTGTGAAACTGAACTAACAATAAGAGTTACAAATTCTCAAAGACATGTGGAAAGTACAGATAAGAGATAGCACACAGATTTCTAATTTTCTGGAAATAAAGATGAGGTTCCCTAGTACTACATGTAAACATTGAGCCAACAACTATTACAAAAACCTCTGTTTGCTCTGTGGTTTAATGATTGATTTATTATTACCATAATTGTCATTGCTAGTTATAGATTGATTTATTATTACCATATTTGTCATTGCTAGTTATAGAATTAGTGATAATAACAATAAAACAACAACTAAAATAGCTTGGCATGTTGTTTTCCTTTTGCATTGTCTAATTATTTTATTATAGTTCTCTGAAAGATATAGTCCTTTTCAATGTATCTCAACCATCCTTCCAGTGTAAGATTTTACACAGAATGGCCTACTGAATCTATCTTTTCTAGTTTTCCTAGTAACTAAGGAAATGTCTAGTTCATTGGCCCTATAATATGGTCTAGAATATAGTAAAATGATCATAAATGGCAATTGAAAATGAATAACTAAGTCATTGTAACTTTTTGTGTATCTAGCAATTAATATTTCCATCTTTGAGTTTTTGATATTCTTCAGAATATCAAATGACACAGATAAATATTTTGGGATGCATTTTCTATAAAATGTCTTACTCATTTCCTTGTTATGCAATTGTCCTGGGGATGTTCACATATTTCACAATTTAGGATTTGTTGTTATGTTTTATGGGCAATAACAGTGCAAGTAGAAGTATTTCTGAAACTATTTGTATTTTAGCTAAGATTAATGATTCTTAATCAAAGTAAAAGAAAAACTAGCTGAATGATTTCAATTTACTTCTCACCTTTAATCTCCTAACTCAGGGGTGAGAAAAATCATAGCCTGACTCTCCAAATGCCTTTGTCTTATTGATTGATTACTTGTTATAATCATAGATTTAGTTAAAGGACTTCCACTAAAATGACTACATGGTGGCCTCAATTTGACTCATAAAGCCTAAATTCTTTCCTATGCTGCCCTTATAAAACAGTTTGGCATTTCTTGTTCTAGATATTTTTTGTAAAAGAAAGACCTAAATTCAATAAAATGATGCTACTATGGATAGACTTTATTAATGAGAAGCTGATATGTGTATATGCATGTTGATAAACAGTTTGGGTACTTCATGTTCTTAGAATATTTAGACCTTTTCTTTTCATTGTAGTTTTACTTAAGAGTGAATCAAGATCATAGACTTCGCCAAGGTCACATTGGCAGTTTCCTCAGAAGATTAGTATTTCACTTCATTGAGATGGAAAGCCTAATTTACCAAACTCCTAAGTCTCTTTCTCCTTAACCTTGTGCAAGCAAGATCTATAAAAGCACAACAGCAAAAACACCTATAAAATTAAGGGAAAATAATCCACTGAATATGTTTTCCTTTTCTTGGAATTTTCTAATAGGAAATTCTGGACTTAACTCATTAGGTGTCATTTTCTGTGCTGCTCCATTAATGCAGAGAGTAAAACAGAGTTTATTATTTGGTGGCCAATGTCCAAAATTCTATCTGGTGGCTGGTCTGCTTGCTCATGTGTCACCTACACAGAATAGCACTCCTACTGATCTGTGAATGGTGACTCTGGAGCAGAGGCTGGGTTTACATAAACAAAGTTTAAGCTTTTCAAGTTTAAAGATAACATAAATATTGGGCAATGTTTGCATTTTTTGTATTAATGTGCTAATGAGATAGTGATTAATAGATGGCTCATTTCCTTCCTTCCTACCTACTTTTCTTCCTTCATTCTTCCGCCCTCTCTCCTTCCTGTCCATTCCTTTCTTCCTCCCTCCCTCCCTCCCTCCCTCCCTCCCTTCCTTCCTTCCTTCCTTCCTTCCTTCTCTTTCGTTCTCTCTCCTCCTTTCTTCCTTTCTATTTGTTTTTTCCCTTCTCTCCATCCTTCCTTTCCTCTCTTCTTCCTTCCCTCTGTCCTTACTTTCTTGTTTTTGTTATTATTGTTGGTACGGGGGTTTGAACTCTGTGCCCTGTGTTTGGTAGGTGTTTTGTCATATGAGATTTTTTATGCTATAATCTTGTTTTTGATAGAGTCCTGCTTTTCTTTCCCACCAGATTTGTCTGGACCTTGATCCTCCTATGTTTTCTGCATAGCTGGATGATGGGCACAGAACACTGTACCCAGATTTTTTTTCTCTTTTTAAAAAAATTTTGGTGGTTGTTGTCATTGGTGAGATAATGTCTCAAAAACTTTTGCCATTTAATCACAATCCTCTCAATCTGTGTTTTCTAAGTAGTTAGAACTACAATGCGTGAGCCACACTGCCTGGCAATTTTTTTAAAATTTCTTTTATGAATTCCAAAACAATCGTATGTTGTTCTCAAATGTGAACAAACACTAGAATTATCATACAAAAAGTTTGCCACCAACAATGCAGCAGGGTTCCCTTCTGGCCATATCCCCTCCAGCAGCTGTTGTTATTAGAGTTCTTGATTATAGCCATTCTAACTGGGGTGAGGTGGTATCTCAGTGTTGTTTTGATTTGCATTTCTTTTATGGCTAGAGAGGCTGATCATTTCTTCATGTGTCTATTGGCCATTCTTCTTTCCTCTTCAGAGAAGTTTCTCTTGAAATCTTTAGTCCACTTATTTATCGGGCAGTTCTTTCTTTGAGGATTTGTTGTTGGGGGGATTTAATTTTTTGAGTTCCAAGTGTATTTTTGATATGAAACCCTTGTCCATTGTAGCTAGTGAAGATCTTCCCCCAATCCGTGGGCTTTCTATTGATCTTGCTAGCTATGTCATTTGCCATGCAGAAGCTGCAGCTTCATGCAATCCCATTTGTTCATCTTTTCTTTGATTTTTTTTTGTATTTCTGGGTCTCTATTAAGAAAATTTTGGCCTGTGCCAAATAGGGTTTCTCCTATTCTGTCCTGTAATGTTTTCAGGGTGAGTGCTTTGACTCCAAGGTCTTTGACCCATTTGGAGCTGATTTTTGTGCAGTATGGAGGTTCCTCAAAAGACTCCACACAGAGCTCTTCTATGACCCAGCATTTCCACTTTTGGGCATTTACCTGAATGATCACAAACAAGACCATACTAAAGCTACCAGCACAACAATGTTTGTTGCAGCATTATTTACCATAGCTAAGATATGGAACCAACCCAGATGTCCCTCAGTAGATGAATGGATCAAGACAATGTGTTATATATACACAATGGAATTCTATGCCTCTATCAGAAAGAATGACATCACCCCATTTGTTAAGAAATGGAAAGACTTAGAAAAAAATATATTAAGTGAAGTAAGCCAGGCCCAAAGAAAGATAGGTCCCATGGTTTCCCTTATTTGCAATGACTAGTATATGTCTGAGACAAGCAGAAAAGCTCAGATAATATATTGTTAAGTGAAATGAACCCCAAGGAAGGGACACAAGTGTTTTTTTCTTTCTTGCTATTGTTTCTAATGTATTTATGTATAATGTATATGTATATGTATAACGTATTGTTCTAATGTATTTATGTATAATGTATATGTATAATGTATTGTTGCTTTGTATGTCCCTCCCCTATGGTATAACCCTGTTTTCACTGTATTTGGTGTTGGTATAATTTGGGAAGGAGAAGGGAAAAAACAAATTGTTTAAATAGGGATACAAGTTGACCCATTGCAACAATGAGATGTATAAGACACTATGTCGAAAAACGAACTTTACAGTTTAGGCAGAGGGTGGGAGGTGGGGGTGGAGGGTAGATGAGGAGTTTAGAGGGAAGGAATGGTAGGGGGAAAACAAAGAAGGAGCTAACAATGCTGGAGAGGAAATGTACTCATTACCTTGCTCATGTAACTGTAACCCTTCTCTACAGTATTTTCACAATGAAAAACGTATTTTTAAAAAAGTTTGCCAATGGGAAATTTGATATAAACAATGTGAATGAAGCACATGGTAAGAGTTTAGGGTACATGAAAAACAGAACTGAAGTGAGAGGACTAAGAAAAGTGTTCAAATTATACTACCTTTTCTGTGAGAACAGAAAATTAACTGTGAAATAAACTAGTGCTTAGGACTCATCACAGATTACTTCATATTTCCATGTGGAAAAGTCACTTATTTTTGTAAAATTTTAGATGTATGTACATACCCCCTCCACTTACCTACCTTTTCTACAATATGCATGAAATATTTTTCTTGTTAAATTTAGGCAACCATTCCATGAAGTCCATTTCCCATGGAACTATTGTATACCAGCTTTTAGTCTATTGTGATTACAATTCCTGCTGGGTTTTCTGATTGAATTGCTTGCTGTTATTTAGCATTTGCTGAGATGAGTGGGCAGGGAGTCAGTTCCAAATGCAACATTATACATGAGTCACTGTGTAATTATACAGACACTGCTATTCTGGTATATAATATAAAACAAAATATGGTCTATTTGGAAAATAATTGAAGAGGACTTGAATGTAAGGGTATTGGTAAGATGGTAGTTCTCAATGTTGACTAGTAGTTTCTATAATATTTCCACAATTAAATAATGTGTAATAATGAAAATGTGTTATATTCTCTTTATGTGGGCATTGCATGTGACATATGCACATCAGACTGCAAAGGCTGGGGCTGGGAAGGTGGCTCAGTGGTAGAGCGCTTGCCTTGCATGTATGAGGCCCTGGGTTTGATCCTCAACACCACATAAGCACAAAGAAAAAAGCCGGAAGTGGTGCTGTGGCTCAAGTGGTAGAGCACTAGCCTTGAACTGAAGAGCTGAGGGACAGTGCCCAGGTCCAGAGTTCAGGCCCCATGACTGGACCAAAAAAAAAAAAGACTGCAAAGGCTGTGTATTCATTCTGAATAGAATTCCCTAGTCCTAACATTTTAAGTGCCAAATAATACCCTTCATTGTACAATAGCTAATAAGTTTAAATGAGTTTATTTAAAAGTAATTAATAAGCAAAAATGGAAATGTTAGTAAAATTTGCTGGCAGAGATTATAGAAAGTTTGAAAATCATGACCAAAAAGAAGGTAGGGAACCATTTTTCTAATCAAATACATTGTGCTTTGTATTATCAGTACTGAGTTTTGAATTCAGAATCTGTCACTTCTACGCAGGTACTCTATTATTTAAGAGCCCTTTTTGTTCTGGTTCATTTTAGAGCTAGAGTCTTGCTTTGTACATTCACTGGATTAAATTGTGATCCTCTTATTTGTGCCTCACATTTCTGAGATACGAGTACATGACACTACACCCAACTAGCCTTTGCGAGGGAGTGTCCAGAACTTTTTTTCTCTTTTTCCTCTGGCTGGCCTCAAGTAACAATCCCACAATCTCTACTTCCTAAGTAGCTGCATTTCCAGGCTTGCATCATTTTGCCTGGCTTTAAATAGCTTCATATATCTAAAGGTCAAGCTAGAACGTTTACATTGTTCTTAGCAAGTACTCATGTCTAAAAGACAAAAATTAAGTTTAGAAATTAATTTTGAGTTTTATTTCGTAAAATAAAATTCTATCAATACACATCCATAGTTGTAAGAGTAATCATCGTTGGTGTGCATAGAAACTGAAAAGAACTGCCAAAATAAATCAATAGGCATGTTGAGCATTTAAGATTGTCATCTGAATCCAAAAAACTAAAAGTTCCTTCATTTTTAAGTAAAACATATTACTAAAAATCTATTTTGTAGAAAACCTGAACATAAAATGTTTATATAAAGAGCCCAGGTCTTTAGTTCTTCATGTTATCTGTCCTTTTTCACTTATAATTGTCACTTGAATTCTACTTAAAACCAAGACTTCCTGTTTTTGATACCAGTCTACTAGGCTGGGGAACTTGAGAAGGATCACTGACTGCACCAAAATGTGCAACCTTTCACCAGAAAAAATATTCACCAGCAAAAGGAGAGTAACCCACTGACTAAATGCCATTTGGCCTAAAATTCAAAGTCATTTTCTAACTTGCATTATACCAACAATGTTTTGAATTACTTTGTCCTCTTTTACAACTAAAATAATATTTATAATGACAAATCTTTTTTTTAGGCCTGTTAAAAGCAAGCAGCAAGCGTTTGTTAAAACATGAAAGTCAGAGGTAAGGTGGGGAAGGATGGAGTCTTTCCCTGTAGTCCACCATATTTTTGTTGAATAAACAAACTTAATAAGCAGCCTATACTGATTTTGCTCCTTTCATGTACATTATAAAATGAGGGGGAACTTTTATTTTTCGATAGAAACAGGATCTAACGTTGATAGTAACTTTGGGGACCATATCATATGTTGAAGTTAGCTCCTTACAGGGCAATGAGAAGGTCAAGAACTCAAGACTCAGAAAAGACAACAAAGTGTTTTAGAATTGCAGTTTGAAGCCAGCCTGGGCAGGAAACACCATGAGATTATCCCTCTCTCTCTCTCTCTCTCTCTTGGCCAGTCCTGGGACTTGAACTCAGGGCCTGGGCACTGTTCCTGAGCTTCTTTTGCTCAAAGCTAGCACTCTACCACTTTAGCCACAGCGTCACATTTAACAAAGTGTTTTAGAATATGGCCCAAACAAGAATCTGATTAGCCTGAATTCTGTTCGTTTCTATCTCTACATTAAGTTATTCTGCCACTAGGTTGTGATACATTGGGTATTGTGGGGGAATATGAAGTGTTATCTTCCACTTGAAAGATTATTTGTGAAGGCAGTTCCTGTTGTTTGGCTGGAAGGCAATATGATAAGAGCCATTTACTTGAAAAATAAGGTTTCTGTACTCCTCAACCTTAGCAAAATTTTCATTTTATGATGCGTGTATTTTGGCTGTCTGATTGGCATACATTGATTACCTATCTATGAAGCACTGAAGGCTACAAATCATATTTACTTCTCAATGGTAACTATCAATATATAGAAAAAATAATAGAGATAACATAAAAATGTAACAATCATAAACATGCAATGCATCTTAAGATTTGTAGCTGAAAATGTATTATGGGTTATTTCATTACCAATGGCCTTCATTTGTTTTGTTTTTGTATTTGTTTTTTTAGCTACGTATAAACTAATGAAAAGAGAGACCTCCCATAAGGGTATTCTCGGCCACCATGAAGTTATTCTGCAATTCAATCTATGTTACCACAGTCCACTGAGTGTATAGGCCACCCAGAAATAATGTAGAGCTTATTGCTTATTAAAGTATATTGCCATTTACTTTGACCCTTGACAAACTCTACTTTTCAAGGTTTTCCCTTTGCCTTTCTTTTCCCCGCTTGACAGGTAATGATTTCAAAAGATCTATTAGATATTATATGCATAATGAAAGTGTAAAGCTTCCTGTCAGGTACAATAGAATGCATTTTTTATTTGAAGCCTCAAAGTTATACTGTGTCATAGGTACCTGGAAGGTCAGTGGGGACTGTCACTGTTTCCTGTCTCGTTTCTCTGGCAGATATTAACAAAGTTACTTGGTTAATACGTGATAGTTTCTTTTCTTTTTTTTTTCCCCTCTCCTTAGCTTGAAGGTCAGTTTCTTTATCCATGAGTAAGAGGTCATGATGTTCTCTATTCTAATGGTTTCCATTCTAATCATTCCCGTGCACTTTGTAAGTTTGCAGTAATATAGAATAATAAAAATTGGCTCATTAGTATTTTCTTATGAAAAGACATTATGCAAAAGAAAAGTACTCCAAGAATGACTCTAAAACATCAGCCATAATCTCTCACTATGCTTTTTTATATATTCTCTTCCACATGCATACTAATTTTATAAAAATCTCAATCTTGGTACCAATACCTTGTTAGATATTTTTGCTCTAGCATTTTTCTGGTAATAACTGCAAATTGCAATTACACTTATTCTTTTAGTTATTCAGCATAATTTTGTAATGTTTCCTCCAAGGATTGATAGGTTTTACTATTACTGATAACGATATAAAAATATTGTCATATATACAATCTAAATTCAATTGAATTAATACCCGTAACATGCTATAGTTAGAATGACAAAAATTCTGTAAATTCTCCTGATAATTTCAGAGGTATTTGAAAAACATTATATATTTACTGAGTAAATCTGTCAATTATATGCAAATAACTTTATTCAGTATGACTATTTATACTTTCCTATCAAATTGTTCATGCTTAATCCTGGATATTTTTAAATGGTTTTTATTGTAAAAATGCTGAACAGAGGGGTTACAGTTACATGAGCAAGGTAATGAGTACATTTCCTATTGAGCATTGTTGCCTCCTCCTTTGTTTCTCCCCTACCATCCCTTCCCTCCCGTCTCCACAACTACCCCCCTTCCCCTGCCAAAGTTGTAAAGTTCATTTTCAACATAATGTCTTGTACATCTCATTGCTACAGGGTCAACCTGTATCCTTATTTAAGCATTTTGTTATTTCCCTTCCCCTCCTCAAATTAGAAAAATGTATATAAAAGATACAAGGCACCGGAATCAAAAACAAGGGTTATACCTTGGGGGAAGAACATATTTGGAAAAAATTATATTAAGGGAAGTAAGACAGGCTCAAAGAAACATAAGTCCTATTGTTTCCCTTATTTTCTGTAACTAACATATGTCTAAGAGAAGCAGAAAAGGTCAAAAGCTATGTACATATGACCATATAAGATGATGTTAAGTGAAACGAACCCCAAGATAAAGACACAAGTGGGGTTTTTTTCTTTCTTGATATTGTTTTTAATGTATTTATAAAGTCCTGGATATTCTTAATGACAATTATGACATTTCTCAAGAAAATACATTGTCACCAGTTTTCCAATATGAATATTATTTCTTTCTGTAAAATTAATTCATAACCTTGCATGTGTTTGTATTGGAGTCTTTATTCATTTAGGATAAATGCTGAAACCCTTCCAACAACTGTACTATTTATTTTTCTATTTTGATTTCATTAGGAATATGCTAGTGTAAGTTTTCCTATGGAATTATCCTTAGGAAAAAGTAGCCTAGTAGCCACTGTCCTCACACTGAATCTCCTTTTAGTCTTGACACTCAGATGATCATTCTTGTCTCCAGAATTAGAACTATAATACCTTCCCTCAGAAACATACTTTAGATTAGTTTGATTAGCTCTTCATTTGGCCTTAGAGGTCCACTCAAATTGCTTGTCTGTCATTATCTGTAGCACAAATGCTTAGTTTTAATTATAATATGAATCATCAATTTTATTTTTTATTTAATTCTCTCTGTCTCTCTCTGTCTCTCTGTCTGTCTCTCTCTCTTTCTCTTTCCCACTGGTCTGGGGGACTTGAACTCGGCCTGGGTGCTGTCACTGTGCTTCTTTTTCTCTATCACTTGAGACAGAGCTACATTTCAGGCTTTTTTGAGTAGTTCCTTGGAGATAAAGGGTTGCACGGGGTTTCTTGCCCTGCTGATTTCAAACTGCAATCTTGAGTAGCTAGGATTATAGACATGAGCCAGTGGTGCCCAGTTCAGATTTTTAAGATAATTGTAAAAGGAAGTAGGAAGTTCAGTTGTACCATGCACCCCCTTCATGCCCAGCCTCTCTTGTTCTTAATATGCAGGACCAGAGTGATATTAATTATGAGCAATAAATATACACCAGCACATCCTGTCATAGCCAACCAAAGTTCATGGTTTTCACTTAGGTTCACTGATACATATTCTGGATGTGGATAAAGCATTGTGACATGGATCTGATCTTAAAGTATTACAATATCCTGAATGATAATAGCTTTACTTCTGTCTGAAACTCCTCTATTCTCTTCCTACTTAGCCCTTCCTTCCTTCCTGACAACAGCTAGCTTTTGAGTGCCTCCATAATTTCATAGAATCACATAGGACTCAATCTTTGCAAACTGGCTTTTAACTTACTAAAGCACCTTCAAATACATACATGTTTTTTTTATAGTGCTGTGATTCAATTACTTTTGGTGCTGAATAATATTCCTTTTTTGAAATATGGAACAATTTATTGATTTACGATTGAAATGAGTCTAGTTTATTTTTGTTTTTGGTGATTATGCTTGAAACTACTGTAAACACCAGTATACAGGTTTTCATGAGAATGTAAGTTCTCGGATGATTTGACTTAATAACAGGGAGTGTGATCTCTGCATTTTATGGTAAAAAGATATTTACTTTTATTTATTTTTTATATTTTGCGGGTTGTGGGGCCTCAACTCTGGGCCTGGGCACTGTCTCTCAGCTCTTCAGCTCAAGGCTAGCACTCTACCACTTGAGCCACAGCAATACTTCCAGCTTTTTCTGCTTATGTGGTGCTGGAGAATCAAACCCAGGGCCTCATGCATGGAAGGCAAGCACTCTACCACTGAGCCATCTTCCCAGCTACAGAAGTTTACTTTTATAAAGAGACCACTGAACACATTTTGACTTCTCACCAGCAGTGAATGAGAGTTCTTGTTGCTCCACTTCCTGACCAACATTAGTTTTATCAGCATTCTGTAAACTGGAGACTTTTATAGGTACACAAGGAGATCTCTTTGTTTTTCAGTTTTCTAATATTACTTGTTGCCTATTTTCCTTTTTCTTTTGTCAGTCATGGGGCTTGAACTCAGCATTCAGGCTGTCCCTCAGCTCTTCAGCTCAAGGCTAGCGCTCTACCACTTGAGCCACTGTGCCAGTTCCTACTTGTTACCTATATATCTTGTTTGATTGTGGTGATTGTTCAAATTTTGCTCAGTTTTTAAATCAGGGTGTTTATTTTATTACGGTTGACATTTAAAAAATCTTTGTATAATATAAATATGAATGAATTATGAATATGCCTTCTGTAAATATTTTCACCTCATCTGTGGCTTACCGTCTCATTTTTTTGTGTCTTTAAAACAGCGGTTTTATGGGAAATAAAATTTGCATGCCATTTCTTTCATTGATGCTGGCTTTGGTAATACCATTGTCATTCTCAATAGCCTCTAGATTTTCTGGGAGTTTAAAAACCTAACATGTAGCATGTAGGTATTTTAAGGTAATTTAAAGGTAATGAATTGAAGGTGTAAGTTCTATGTCCAGATAAAATTTATTTAGTTTTATTATGTAGATGTCTAGATTTGCCAAGACCACTTGTGGAAAAATTTGTCCTTTTAGTTCTAGTTTTGTTAAAGATCAGTTGGCTATTTGTTGGAGGGTTTTCAGTGCTTGTTTGTTTGTTTGTTTTTCTTATAGAACAAAATAGAACTCTTTGGTTATTATTTTACCTGTGTCACCCTGGTGGATTATTGTAGCATAAATGTAAATCATGAATCCTTTTATTTTATTCTCCTTCAATATTGTTATAGTATATTTTTAAAAAGGTATTTAATAGAAATGTTTATCAAGGTTCAGCAATTCTAATATATAGTTTATGTCTTTAAATATAACAATTTTATGATATATCTATATATGTTAAAACTACTCATAGTAAAGACTATGGTATAATCCTAAGAGTTAAGAAAACGTAAAGAAATCAGAGAGGCAAGATTTCCAAACTAATTATTCTGACTTCATTACCCATTTCTTAGGTTCTCATTTTCTTTTCCTCCCATTTTGTTCTATTCCATTATCTATCTCCCAAACACTCTTTTTTTTAGGCACTAGGGGGCAGCAGTGAAAATTTAAAAAATAATAATCTAGCCCCTTTGGGGTTTATGGTTATATGGAGTTAGGATAATTAAGAAGACAAGAATGGGTAGGGAGGCTGATTTTAAAAATAAAATTTAAGTATCTATTTCATATCAAATAGTGGTAAGTTCTTTGCAGAGAAGACAATGATAGATATGAATATTACAACTGGAATTTTAGATGTGGTTATAACAGAATGTTGTTCCTGAAATGTCATTTTGAAAAAACAATGAGAGGAAGATGAGTCATGGTCATAATGAGCAAAAATAACAGGCAGAAAACAGAGTCAAAGACAATGCCCTAATGCTTGGTTAGACTATTTGAGAAACAGAGTAAAATTCTAGCATGGATGGAACAGAATGAGTGAAGATGAAAATACTGCAAATATATAGATGTTACATAATATTTTTCAGGGTGAGAGCCATGATATTTTTGTAATGGATTTTTATTTAGTTTAAATTGTTGAAGCTTCTTCTGAAATTGAGTTCCAATTTCAAAAATATTTATGGGAAATTCTGTTTATCCTCCCAGCATTTTGAAAAATTGCAAATTTTCTTAATATAACTGAAAACCCATCTCATATTTTGTCACTCAAGTTGACTCTACATTGTACATCTCATATTGTTCATTAAGTTTATGAATGGTTTAACTTATTGATGAATTTCATAATTTGTTGAATAATTAGGATAGACATATTGATAAATTTAAGTATTGTATTTGAGCCGAACACTTCTAGCTCCAATATGGCTAAATATACAGTGGGGAAGTTATTCAATTTATTCTGTGCAAAACATCAAACTTATGAGATTCAAATCATGTGTCAAGACTAAACTATGGATTTATAAACATCATTTTCTAAAATATGAATCAGAGATATGACATTACTAAAGAAAGTCAACAATTCATATGAGTGCTCAAGAATATAACTTTGTGGTATGTGTAAGTGTGTAAATGTAAGTGTGTTTCTGT
This sequence comes from Dipodomys ordii, assembly GCF_000151885.1. NCBI lineage: Eukaryota > Metazoa > Chordata > Mammalia > Rodentia > Heteromyidae > Dipodomys > Dipodomys ordii. Next base: position 9,543,697 of record NW_012267269.1, read on the forward strand.
GTGTGTGTGTGTGTCTGTGTCTGTGTGTCTGTGTGTCTGTGTGCCAGTCTGAGGGAATTCAGAGTTTAGACATTGTTCCTGAGTTTTTTGCTCAAGGCTAGCCCTCTACCACTTGAGCCATGCTCCACATCTGGGTTTTTGGTGGATAATTTAAGAGAAGAATCTCATGGATTTTCCTGCCTGGACTGGCTTTGAACCTTCAACCTCAGCTCTTATTTTCTTGAGAAGCTAGGATGCCAGTTGAAAGCCATTGGTACCTGGAAAGAATCTGACACAAGAGCTAGGATGATACAAAGCTAAATGATACAACAATAGAGAAAAGCACATCTAGTATACAAAAAAGTGCTAGGGTTCATCTTGCCTCTGTATGATTGAGCTGCCACCTGAATGTCTCTCAGAAACTGTAGCGTGGAGAAAGAAATTATGTTACTATATATAAATAAGCAATACATATTCTGAAGCAAATCTTCAAATTCTTCCTTTATAACAGTCAATCTCAGGAGAAATATCAAACCCTGAAAAAAAGTGTAATTTCACATTGCTTTCAATTGAGGCTCTGTTATTTTATTGTGACATAATTTCCTATTGCTCTTTTATGAAGAGCATTTATATTAAAATTACAACACTTACATGAATAAAACATTTTCAAATGCAGCATGAACATTTAAATGGGAGGTAGATGTAATTAAAAGTGTACTTGAAAGAGATTTTCTTCTTGTGTTCTATTTTGAATGTTATTCTTTAATAGTGGATTCATTAATGTTCCATCAGTTGGAGTCAATAGGTGACTAAATAGGGCGAGTAATAAATAAAAATGTTTTTCTACTTTGTTTTCATTTTTCAAAATTCTAACAAGCATAGGCTAAGATCGATGAGAATTGCCCACTGCTAAGGTCAGTGTGGCCTAATTAGTTTTGCTACATTGGCACTGTAATTTTGCTTGACATGACATTGAAGGGTAATCAGTATCTAACAGGCATGATGACCATTTGTTACACATCGTGACAGAGTAATTAGCGACCACACACACCATTTTACTTGAAAGGGAAGGATAACTGTGATACCTGATTCCCCTTATACAAATGTCAACAACTTATTCTGTCCTGCTGAAAACCTAAAACCTCTTAGGGCCCTGTGGATTTTATATACCCTGGGCTGATTGCAAGGTTTGGCTATAAGGTTATTTGGTAATTTATCAAATTCTATGGTATTACACTGCTTTCCAGTTCTATATCAAAGAACTCCATCTTCTTTTTGGGGTATTTGGAGAAGTCTATTTCCATGATGAAGTACAATTCCACATCTCTTTGGTGACCATCTTTCTTTTCAGGTGTCCAATTAGAGATGTGATCTTGGACCTTGGATACTTTTTGAGCATGTACTAAACAATCTCAGCCAATCTACGCTCAAACTTGAAGAAAAAGCTCAATCTGTATTAGGCACTCAGTAATCCATTTCCTCTTGAAGACAGTAGAAATAATTTACCCATACCCCCCCAAATAAAACTATTGCTTTTCCTACATTTTATGCTGATAAATTACTTCAGTAGATTAGTCTGTTGAAGTTTGTGATTTAATATTTTAATTTCTGAGAATTTACTTGCTGAAGATACATGAGTGGTGTTTGCTCAAACTATGAAATGTTTCATATGTATATTCTACAAACTTTCCATTACAGATTTTAAGACATTTCAGTGATTCTTTGGTTGAATTACAAGTGGTTTAATTTGAGTCATTGAAAGTTTTCTCCCCAGAGCTTGTGAAAATCTTTTGTATAGCAGCAACAATCTATTCTCTGATTTCTCTCCTCCCCACAGAAAGAACCAAAATAATCTCAATTGATAGGTTTCCTCAAGGTAGCTGGTTTTTCATTTGTGCAAATCTTGCCCTAAAACTGAGAAGTAGAATTTTTTTCCTATGATAATATCAAATATCCAGTTATTCCTAATGATGAAAAATAAAATAATAATTATTAAATAGATCATTTATGTTGCCATATGGAGATGTAACAAACTTTTCTGGCTTCATTAAACTTGGTCACTTTGGGATTTTCCTCTCATACTGAGAATATAAACATGACCAAAGATATTTGATTGATTACCATCATCCTAAACATAATCACCATGTTTAACCACTGGCCAGACATGAATTTATACTTTTAAGATTATTGAATGTTGTCATGATGCACTCTCATACTACTTGGAAAAAATTTAAGCATCATCTGTTAAGCAATGGTCTTTATATGTGTATGCTACAACTTTGTTTCCCCTCTTGCTGTGAAAAGGAAATATTTTCCACTACCAAAGTGAGCACAAATAGACAAATGATATTTTAATACATAGTGTGTTGATTAATAACATATATTATAAAATGCATTAGGGTTTTGAAGTTCTAATCACTTTGAGAGTTTTCATTATGAGCTCTCCCAGCTTGACCAGATACCAATTTCTTTCTATCATATGAAACTAATGTTGCCTGGTTATATTTTTAGATAAGTCTTGCTTCTGGCCTGAAAATGTTCCTAGATTGTGAGCTGCCTGTTGTATTACCTAAATGACTTTGTTGGGTGTTTCTTTGACCAACTTCTTCCATTGAGATGGAACCTTGCAGACTTTTATGCCCATGCTAGCCTAGAACCTTAATTCTCCAGATTGTATCCTCCCACTAATTGGGATAGATGAGTGCAGATCACCATTCTCCACTATTGATTGAAAAAAGGTCTCGCATGTCTGCTTGGGCTGGACTTACCTCAGATCTTCTGTACCTCAGCCTCTCAAGTAGCTAGAATCCCATTTATAGGCCATTGGTCCTCTGCTCTGCCTCTTATGTATTTATGTCTATAAAGAAGAAAAAAAGAAAGTAAGGTCAAGTTTCAAAATAATATGTAATTGAGAATTCATCCCAGATGAAAACTACATGTTCATTTATATGTTAAAAATGAGAATGAAGAACTGGAGTTACTTAAAACCAAAGATATTTTCAGTCTCTATGGAGAAAATGAATGAGATTTTTGAAGCAAGTTTATTTCTTTATAAATGACTAAGACATATATTCCAAAGACAATTGTACGGTTGTGGAGGTAACAACTATATATATTAGATTTATTTAATGACACTTTGTGAAAAAATTAGGTCAAACAGCATTTTAATTTCATCACACCTTTTCAACTGTGACCTTGAAAAAAATGAACCCATTTTCTCTGAGTTTTATTTCCTCTTACTCACTAGTAATTATGTAAAATTCACAAATAGGAATTTAATTGTCTAGCTTCATGTTGAAACTAGCAACAAAGCTTTGGAGTATGCTCACTAATCCTCTGAGAAAAAAAGACTCATGTTTCTCCCTCCATTTTGCAACTTCCTCCCATTCAAACTCTTTTCTCAGAAGAAATGCTGTGGGTTTTTTCTGCCTTATAGGTATAGATATTGTATCAGTGCAGTATATTTTTGCTTTGCTTCATAAAAATCACAATAACTTCTTGTTTCACAATTTTCTATCTTTTGATGGATTAGGTATGTGAGAGCTTTTAGTTCACTTTTCAATACTATATCAGGTTCAATGGTATGCATATACCTCATTTGTTTGACTTTGGGTCCAGGGGTAATTTCTACCATCTTTGTACTCTAATGTCACAGTCTTCAGGAACAAAAATCTCTCAGAAGATTCTTACGTATTGCATTTTGAATGCAAGTGCATCTGTACAACTTGGGGTAAATGTGTGGGTTGTATGTTGTGTGTTAATTAGCTATTTAATGCTTGCCTCTTTCTAAAGCAGTTGTGTAAACTTTCCACTTTCCCATTTCAATTTTCATTCTAAGTCATTATTTTTGGATGGTATGTTAGGGTAGTTATTCATAACATTATGAAAGTTATCCAAGCTCTTACTATGCCTAGTAGACTTACGATCCTCACCTCTGAAATTTTATACAAGACTGTAAGCATTTTAACTAGTCCGTTATCAGTTTTCTGTGCTGCAAATGTAGTAGCACAGTATGTGATGTATAAATTTCTTGATTTAATGTCCAAATCAGTGTTTTCCTTGATGTCCATATCAGTGATTCACTGTATGGTTAACCATTTGTGTGCCATCTTTTAGAAAATTTTTATGTTGTCTTCTAAAATCTTTGTAGTTGTTCCTAATTCTTTAATCCATTTCACCATAAAGTGTCTCTGTGCACAGCAGAGTATTGGGTTATACATTGTCTTGTTCTTGACTTTTAACTACTTTGTATATGTTGGATAAAAAACATTTATCAGATCTGTCTTTTGTAAATATCTTTCTTCTTTGTGAACCTTTTCACTTTCATTCTTGGGATTGTGTTTTTAATATAGTGGGGAATTTTAATTTTAATGAAGCTCAGTTCATCAGTTCCATTTTTTATGGATTGTTACCCGGATGTCATATGTAAAACAGTCGTCACCCATTTAAAATCCTTGAGATTTTCCTCTAAAATTTTTCATGGGTTTTTATTTTACATTCAAAGTATATGAGGTCTGCAAATGTTATTCAATTCTCCTTGCATAGAAAGTATAATTATTTGAGATACTAATTCGTCCATCTTTTCAAAAACTAAGGTTCAATCTGAAACACTTCTTATTGGCTCTAGACCCTTTCACATCTCTAAAAGGCCACACACAGAATCTGAGTTTTACAATTTTGCTCATGTTATTCCACCTTATTTTTGTTCCCAGATATGTCTCCCAATCAATCAGTTGCATGACAAGTATATATGTTTGTTTCTTTGATGATCCATTTTGTTTTTATTTCTTAGGCAATTGTTACTCCATCTAAGATTCAGTTTTGGTTCCTTGTCTATACAATAACTTCATTTAACTACTCAGTGGGTTCAAAGCTAAAGCATTTATGTACTGACTCAGAGTGTTTGCCACATGAATTTTCATCCACTCCTGAAATGATCCTTCCCAGAAGACACAGGAATGAGAGTTTCTTGCCATGAACTAAGTCTACCTGCAAGGAGCTGGCTCCACCAAGAAGTGTTAATGAATTGGTACAAGCTATTTCACTTCTGTGGGACTCTGCGACATCATTCTCAAAAGAAAAAGGAAATAGTCTGCTTTACCTAGTTCCTTTGTTATAGCAAATTAGGAATTGTATTTGACATATTTGTTGAAATTTAAAATGAACATATTGGTTAAAATACATTAAAAAATTTAAGAATGTGAGGATTTATGCAGAAATAATGATCAGTCAAACATTAGTAATGTGAAACTCTAATAATTTAGAGAGAGATGAATATAATAAATAACTCTAACTCTGCAATGGAAGAGTTGCTTGCCTTGTGCATTTATGAATATTAGAATGACATCAGAAGCAAAAGCCCAGATGCACAGGCTACTTTTTATCTTCTTGATTTCTGTTCAGATAGCTTCTTTGTTTTGATAGTATAGCATATAAAATCTGATCCTTGCACAGTCTGAAAAATGACATCAAATATTCATACTGAATGTAACCATATCTCTAATATTTAGGTTTCGCTGAGAATGGAAATAAAAAATATAGAAGAGAACTTTGTTTTCTGACAACCACAGATATTACCTCAACCTTTAGAGAAGCCAGCCAAAACTTATTTATGATTTAATTTTAACTTCTCCATTACATTTAATGCCTCCTTGTTTATCTTTGATATTTATACATATCTCAGGACTTTCCATATTGAATCCTATTTCTGAAAATATTGTTTTTCAAGAAGTTCTCCATGTAAATACTAAAGCAAAGATTTTTAGTATGTGGTAACTATATTCAGGGCATGAATTGCCTATTTCTAGTAGCATTTGAAATACAATTTCAGCAAAGTCAAATAATTAAAAATTCCATAGTGATTAGTGCAGTGGGATTCTACTGATTTATGACACAGGTTTTGCATGCTTTATTTTTTTGGTTGTAAAATAGATACATGTTTGGATGTATATAGGTCTGGTATGTAGGGTTCTAAGAGGCCATTCAATTATGTAAAGCTTTTTTTTTAATTGTGAAAATACCATACAAAGGGGTTACAATTACATAGGCAAGATAATGAGTACATTTCTTATCAACCATTGTTGCCTCCTCCTTTGTTTCCCCTTCCCATACCTTCCCAACTCCCTCATCCCCCCAACCGATCCTCCTCCCACAACCAAAGTTGTAAAGTTCATTTTTCTGACATAACGACTTGTACATCTCATTGTTGCAATGGGTGCAACTGAATCCCTATTTAAACGATTTGTTTTTTTCCTTCCCCTCCACAAATTATACCAACATCAAGTACAGTGAAAGCAGGGATTATACCGTGGGGGAGGGACATACAAAGCAACAAAGAAATCATCTTATAAATATGTTAGAAACAATTGCATGAAAGAAAAAAACATTTGAATACATATCTTAGGGTTTGTAAAACTTTTAAAGCCTCCTTAACACTAAAGTGATAATATTTCAGACAGCCTCACCTCTGTTAACAGAGGGCCTCTTGCTTGCTAGGAAGGAGTTCTACCACCATGAACCATGACCCCATCCTTATAATAAAGAGTCATACTATTTTCTTCTTTCACTTATACTATTGTTGATTGTAAGTCTCATAGTTGTCATTGATTATACTCTTTGTTTTTTAGTATTTTGGTTTTGTTTTTCTTTTATCAAAGATATTCTTTATTTCTAAAACAGTGTTTTTGGTCACTAACATTTATTTTTTAAAAAAGTATTGCAAACATTTTTGTTTTCTCTTATCATTTGGATTTTTAGATATTCCTCCTAATACCTAAAAATAGTTATTTATTGTTAATATGTAGTTGACTAAATGGGTTTCACATCTCTAAGTCAGATTATAAGTACAATATATATTGTTCAATGTCACCTCTTCCATTGTTCTCCCTCGTTTTCCCTATCTCTTCCATATCCTCAAGGCACATAGAATTTCTATTTTGTTCTTAGAGTTCTCTCCCATTGCTTATACCATCTTTTATTCATATACGCTGTCAACTTTATTTACTAACCTCCTTAGTATATTAGTCAAAGTTGCTTTAAAGTCCTGGTTGGATAACAGCAACATTCATATAATATCCGAGTCCAATTCAGATGGCTTTGTACTACCTCTGAAAACTCAGTGGTTTTGCTTTTACTCTTCTTCTTTGTAATATATTTTAAATAACCTTACCCTGATATCAATAAAGCTACAAGTTAGTTTTAATTTTGTGTTTGATTAGAACACCTTTAAAAATATGAATTCTTCTGATTTCCACAGACCCAGTCCCTGTAATTATTTTTCCCAAAGTTCTGCCTGGGTATCTCTCATGTTCTGCTCTCAGAAGCTCAGAACTCAGAAACTTCTTGATTCATTGAATTGGCCATGATCATTTGGTTTCTCTGTGTACTTCCTTTGTGGGTTGTAGCTAAATATTTTCTCAATGCAGCAATTTGAAACAACCATAACATTCACCTTATTTGTTTCTATCTCATATGTATATCATATATTAAAAATAAGTTTGTTATAATTATTAAGGTATTGAACAGAGGAGTAACAGTTCATGAGCCAGGTAATGAATACATTTCTTTTATGGGCAATGTCAACTATTTCTTTGCTTTCCCCTAGTTTATCCCTCCCATCCATGACCACAAGTTACATAGCTCATACAGTGTATGTAACATATCATGATTGCTTTTGTTTGCCCTCTCTCCCTCCCTTTCTACACCGCCTCTTTTACCTTCCAAAATAAAATAAACCCAAAGCAAAAAGAACCATCACTACTACCACCACCAACAAACAACAAGAACAAGGTAAAAACCCACTTTTCCATTTCAGGGAGTTCATTTCTATAAATAGTATTTTAAATGTTCAAAGAAATTGTACTTTTGTGTTCCTTCCCTAATGCTATCCCTCGTTAGTCTGACTGTGTATGAATGCTTAGAATCCTAGATAGGTTATCATACCCAGTTATATTTTAGTTCTAGTTTCCACAGGTGAGAGAAAACTTACACCATTTTTCTCACTGAACTTGGCATACTTCATTTAGCATGATTGTTCCAGATCCATCCATTTTTCTGCAAATGACATAGTCTTATTCTTTCTAATGGATGAGTAAAATGCCCGTGTGTGTGTGTGTGTGTGTGTGTGTGTGTGTGTATTATATATAAATATCTTATTGATTTACTTATCTATTTTAGGGCATCTGGGATTTTTTTCTAACTTGGCTATTGTGAATAGTTCAGCAACAAACATAGGTGTGCTAGTGTCTTTACCACATTCTGTCTTGTAATGATCTAGGTTACATATATTTTTCCTGGATTTTGGATAATGAGACAAAGTTAGTTTCTGGTAATCCATCTTGTCCTGAAACTAAGCCAGTGAGCTTCTAACTTTTTATTCATTTTCATACTTGAAAACCTTTTCTCATTTTTCAATGATTTTTAATAATTTATTTTTTAAATTCAGCTGGCATTCACTTATTTTGTAAACTGTACTAAATAATTAAACACTTCATATTCTGACTACACAAGTGGGTTTATTTTGCACACATTTGTTCATTACATCTTATCCTTGTGTTTTGACAGTTTTGTTGAATACCAACTTTCTCTCAAAGTTAATATTTGAATATTTCATAATTGGGAGATGTTTGGTTTCTCTAAGCAGAATTTTTATTTAGATTATGTAGCAAGTATTTTACCAACATTTTCTTTATGACCTACCACAGATGCTGTTGGCCTAAGTATATTCACCTGCAGGCAGAAGTAAAAATTGGAGCAGCTGGCTGGTTCCCAACTAAACCACCAACCTTCTGCATCTCTGGGTGAAGATTTTCTCTAAAGCCATCGGAGGACAGTAGGACTCTTGCAGATAAGCTCAGTCATTTTAGAGTGTTAACATGCCAAAACATTCTCAACAGTGGGTGGGAGTGAAGAGATTGATTCAACATTTTTTCCTTCTCTCAATTAATATGATCTCAGGGCTTGGTCCAAAGGCTTTTAATAATAATTAAGGCTTTTAATAATAAGAGATGCTAACTGATGCCCTTATTGCTTTTCAGTTTTCTTATTTTGCATTCTTATTTTATCACTCATCTTTTCTGGGATTATCACACAATTAAACTATTTGTATATTACACTTTATTTCTCATCTTCATTTGTGCATTTGTTGATGACAAATTGCTTATATTCTCCAGAAAAACAGAATCAATAGAGTACAGATAGACATAGATACAGACAAAGCAGAATTAGAGATGGATGTAATTGGTTCATGAGACGATGGAGTCTGTGAAACTCTATGATCTGCCAACTCGAGAACCAATTGAGCAATTCATATAGTTACAGTCTGAGTCCAAAGACTTGACAATGAGGAGAACTAATAAAGTGACTCCTGGTCTGATCTCAGAAGAAAACAGAGCCTAACTCTGAAAGAGAGAGAGAGAAAAAAGAATCTTCTCTTACTTAGTATTTTGTTCTGCTTAGCCTTCTACAATTTTAATGATCTGTACCCAGTCTATATTGAGAAATCGATCTACTTTACTCAGCCTATGATTTAAATCTAGAAACAACTTTACAAGACATATTTAGCATATCCTTTAACCAAATATCTGAGTATATTATATCTTCATCTAAAACTTATGGTCATAGAAAACTTCATATAAAACTTATAACCAGAGGAGAGAAATTACTATATGATGTTATTCCCTTTCTTTAGGAGGGTAGAAGTGGTATGCATTCAATCTCTAATTAAAGAAAATAAACTATATATATCATATTTAATTAAATCCTTTCTATTGAATTTCCCTAATTTGAATGAAATTGAGAAGATGAACTTGTTTATCTCTCAAGACCTATAAAGTCTGGCAAAATGAATATCAAAATTATCATAATACCATAGCAAGGCGTAACTTCAAAACAGTTTTCTATGTTTACTTCTTGGCTTTTGTGTATTTATGTGTGCATGCACACATGTACACTTAGCATGTGTGTACACTTGCTACATATCACTTATTGAGAGTCAACTTGAGAATTTATTTTGCCATACTTATGAATATAGATAACCATAGGCTTTTCATCTTTTCCTTGGTTTGTATTAATTATATCCATGGAGGATGGGAGGACTTCAGTCTTACCTCTCCACAAAAGTGGCTACTCTCCTTAAATTGAATGATGGATTTTTTAAAAATTATTTTTACACATGACAGCTCCTATATTTATTTAAATTCATCTAAAATATACGCTATCAAATTTTAAACATAAAATTGTAAAAAATCAACTATTTCTTTAATAATAATGTGTCTTCAAGGATTTATATATATATATATTTATACATATGATCTTTATGGGAGATATGGAGAGACTATTAGATGTTGGTTCCTGTTGTTACTTTATCATGTAGAAATGTTCCATTTGGAACTTATTGTAATAGAAAGTTGAAATTTACCAGGAAAGAACTCTTGAAACTAGAAATACACAAAATTGGCCAATTTACCTGATAGTTTCATAAATGCTAATATATAATTTATTGGACTGTATTTATGTTGCTGGACATATTTTATAGCTCAGGATCTATTTTATGGGGTGGAGAATTCATGTAAATATCTGCTTCATCAAAATGCTGGTGAGATTTTTGCTTTTGATTTTACCTGTGACTTTACATGCCAATTTTCCTAATATGTATACAATATCAATAATGTGGCTTAGAAGTATTTGAAAATTCCTCATAAATTATCTTTTCCCCAAAGTAAAATCTACTCTGGTCAATAATGAAATATGAGGTGTTATATTTTTTGACAGTAGTACTGTGAGATATTAAAAATTCATCCATTAATTTATTCATTTATTCAAAAATATGTATTGATCATCTATTTTCAAGGCAAAAGGGTGCAAACAAGCACTCTATGTTTAGAATATCTGTGTTCAGCAAGTTTAGGATGCTATAAATGAGACCATTAGTTTAATGAATTGAACTAACAGTAAAAAAAGTAATAATAATCAAAGTTACTTATTTGAGATATTTCAAAGAAGAATAATCAAGGCAATGCCAAGAAAATGCATCAGTAATTCCTGGTTTTGATTCAGACTCAGGTGTACTCTGCAGCAGAGATGCTAAGATATGAAGCGGAAAACTATAGAAAGTATTTAGGGTGAGTGGTTTCAAAAAAGTAGCTACTTTGAGGGAAATCATGGGACCTATGTTTCTTTAGGTCTGGCTTACTTCACTTAATATGATTTTTATTCCAAGTCTTTCCACTTCCTTATGAAGGGGGTGATTTCATTCTTCTGATGGAAGCATAGAATTCCATTGTGTATATATATCACATTTTCTTGATCCATTCATCTACTGAGGGGCATCTGGGTTGGTTCCATATCTTAGCTATGGTAAATAATGCTGCAGTAAACATGGTTGTGCTGGAAGCTTTAGTATAGCCTTGTCTATGGTCATTTGGGTAAATGCTCAAAAGTGGGATTTCTGGGTCATACAGGAGCTCTATGTGTAGGCTTTTGAGGAACCTCCACACTGCTTTCTGGAATGGTTGAACAAGCTTACACTCCCACCAATAGTGAAGCAGCATTCTCTTAGTCCTAGCAAATGAGCAGAATAGCTCAATAGCTATTTACATATGACTGTATAAGATGATGTAACCTCTCTTTACATGACAATAAAATAAAATTAAGAAAACACTTTTAATACATGTCCAAATGTGTGCTCCAAATACAATTGGCAACCTGGAAAATGATGACATTGGATGTCAATGAAGCACACAGATTGTAAAAAAAAAAAAAATGCTTTGTCAGGTGCCATGGCTCATGACTATAATCTAAGCTACTCAGGAGCCTGAAATCTGAGGATCATGGGTCAGGGCAGGGAAGTGTGACAATTTTATCTCCAATTAAACATCAAGAAAGCCAAAAGTAGAGCTATGGTTTAAAAATGCTTAACAAAAATGCTCATGGATGGTGTCCAGGCTTTGAATTGAGCCTAAAGCTGGCACCAAAAAACAGTGACTACTTTAGAGAAAAAGAAGAACTTAAATAAGGAAAGGACAATGTGATATGCAGGAGAATGATATAGAATAAAGTCCATTGGTTGACAGAGATCAGATCAAAAACCTTTAGGTGATATAAATTAGTTGAGGTCCCACTCGAGTAGAGTCAAGATGTTTTAGAATTTTATGCTGTACAGTTATGTAAAATATTCTAAAATATACTCTGACAGCTTTGTGGAGAATAGATTGAGGATGACAACCATGAGAGAGTGAACACTAACTTCAGAAATAAAAATGACGAACAGAGTCCTGACAGGAAAATGGACTTGATACCATCCCATGATCTCTTAGTGATGGTTTAAACCCTTGAGGTGAAATTACAAGTCTCTATGATGTTACTTTTTTTGTCGGTCATGGGACTTGAACTCTGGGCCTGGGCACTGTCCATCAGCTTTTCAGCTCAAGGCTAGTGTTCTACCACTTGAGCCACAGTGCCACTTGTGGTTTTCTGGTGAATACTTGGAGATTAGAGTCATAGCCTTTCCTGACTTGGCTGGCTTTGAACCACAATCCTCAGATCTCAGCCTCCTGAGTAGCTAGGATTATAGGCGTGAGCCACTGGTGCCTGATGTCTATGACATTTCTAAGAGAGAACATCATGTATAAAAATAAAACTTTGTTTACCTACCAACTTTTTAATGAGTACTGTAACGAATACAAACTATATCATTTAGAGAGTGATTATGGAGAAAGTGACAGAATGACCCAGGAGATGAAAATCAATGGAAACTCAGTACTTGGAAAATGGAAATTTGAGAAAAAGAAAAGTCCGTGAAAAGTGGTAAAGGCTTACCACTATATTCCCCAGGTTTCTTTCTTTTCCTAAGCATCAAAATATGTGAAATGTGCTTAGGTTTTTGTCAGGTTATACTTTTCGTTTATGCCTGAAACTGTTCTCCTATTTTATTTCCCACGCTTCCTATTTTAAGCACTGATAGATAATGGAGAAGAAGAATCTTAACACTATTGATGCACTATTAAGAATACTGAAATCTCACACATCTGAGGTGGCGTGGAAGTACAGTTCATAGAGTTTAGATCTTTCAGTTTTGCCGAATGGAAGCTTCTACTATGATTCCCACAGTCATTACATTACAGCAATGAATATCATACTGATTGTCTCTGTCTTACTGTGGTTCCACTTAAGATTTGTGGCACCAAAGCAATGTGCACATAGGGGCATGCATGGCTCAGTACCCTCTGGGGATAATGAGCAGCAGTGAGTTGCACCTCCTAGACAGCTGTGCGATCCTGAGGGAAGCAATCAGTGCTCTACTGTGCACTACTGCGCTGCCAACAGTAGTATTTAGATGTTGTATTTAGTGTTTTCACAGCCCAACGTGTCTGTGAAATTCCCATTTCATTTGTGTCTCTTGGATCCTCATAACCAATTCATTTCCACTTTCAGTATAATATTTGTTGTTACCTGAGATGTCCAAGACTTTATCATGAAAGCTATTAGAAGATTTTGCTCAAATGTCTACTGTAATTTTAGATAGGCTAGGATACCTATGATGTTCAACAGTATAGGTACAATTAAGACTTACATTTTCAACTTGTAGTAGGAAAAACCATTGTTAGTGAAGGAATATTGATTACTTTGGAATAAACCTCCAAAAATGTATTCATACCTAATGGTTCTTTGCTCAGAATAAATTTGGGAAAATGTGAGGTGTAGTGATATGTGCCTATAAGTCCAGCTACATCTGTAACTCTTAGATCAGGAGACTTGTTCGAGCTATCTTGGGTAAAAAGTTAATAAGATTACCTGAAAAATAATTTGAAAAGCAAAAGATCTGGAGGGAAAGCTCAAGTGGTAGAGTTACCTGCTTAGCAAGTTTAAGTGCCTGAGTTCAAAATCCAGTACTGCCAAAAAAAAATCTTGGTGAAATAAATGTTGCTGTTGAAAATATAGTTATTTTAAAAGTGAACAAAGTACTTTGGGATTCTTTTGCAAATTGCTGGTATAGTACCATTATTCTGATACACAACTAGCCTTCAAAACTATTGTATGAGCCAGGTGCTGGTGGCTCATGCCTGTAATCCTGGCTACTCAGGAGGCTGAGATCTAAGGATCTATGGTTCAAAGCCAGACCGGGCAGGAGAGTCTCACAAGACTCTTATCTCCAATAAACCACTAGAAAGCAGGAAGTGGTACTGTGGCTCAAGTAGTAGAGCACTCACCTTGAGCTGAAGAGCACAGGGACAGCGCCCAGGCCCAGAGTTCAAGCCCCATGACCGACACCGCCCCCCCTCAAAAAAATCATTGTATGTTCTTTAAATTTGCCATTGAATTCCCAAGAACTTATACAGGTAGGCTTCTTTTGAAGAATGATATGTGGAGGGACAGGCCTTTGCCATTCTTTCTAGGGATTGACTTACGAATTCAGTATCTTTTTTTTTTCATTTTTTTATTGTGAAAATACCGTACAGACAGGTTACCATTACATGAACAAGGTAATGAGTAATTTCTTATCAAGCATTGTTGTCTCCTCCTTTGTTTCTCCTTCCCATCCCTTCCCATCCTCCCCAATCCCCGCCATGCGCCAAAGTTGTAAAGTTCCTTTCGACATAACGATATGTACATCTCATTGTTGCAGTGGGTCCACCTGTATCCCTAGTTAAACAATTAGTCTTTTCCCTTTCCCTCCACAAATTACACCAACATCAAATATAGTGAAAGCAGGGGTTATACCGTGGGGGAGGGACATACAAAGCAACAAATAAATATCTTTTTTAAAAATCTTTTATTTATTTTTTATTGTGAAAATACTGTACAGAGGGGTTACAATTACATGGGCAAGATAATGAGTACATTTCTTATCAAGCATTGTAGCC
>NW_012267269.1:9558586-9562495 GCF_000151885.1 Dipodomys ordii
ACATTTCTTATCAAGCATTGTAGCCTCCTCCTTTGTTTCCCCTTCCCATCCCTTCCCCTCTTCCCCCCCCAATCCTCCCGCCCCCCCCACCAAAGTTGTAAAGTTCGTTTTCGACATAACAACTAGTACTTCTCATTGTTGCAACGGGTCCACCTGTATCCTTATTTAAACGACTTGTTTTTCCCTTCCCCTGCACAAATTATACCGACATCAAATACAGTGAAAGCAGGGGTTATACTGTGGGGGAGGGACAAATCTTATAAGTATATTAGAAACAATTGTAGGAAAGAAAAACCATTTGACTCCTTATTGTGAGTCTAGTATGCATAAGAGAATGTTCAAGGTTTCCATGTTATATTGGTGAAGAAAGCAGTTAAAAATCTTGCCCTTACCGAGATACCATAAAAGTGATTTTTAAAAAATTTTTTGTTTGCATTGGAAATTAATTTGAGATCTCTATAAATAGAGCTACCATATTATTTTTATTATGTTAATCAGACTACTTTTGATATTGCCAGCGAATATTATTAATAATTTTTCAAAGGAAATGGATAAATTAAGGATGGATAAAAATCCTGTTAGAAAGAATATTCGTTCATCGTTCTGAAAAGAATGCTTAAATTTCTGAACTTGTTGTGACCATACCAAAAACTGCTCATCTGCAATGCCTGGAGCTCTCAGAGGAACTTAGAGCATGTACCATTTATATTTGCCTTCCAGTGCAGGGAACCATTTTTGTTTAATAGGAGATGCTTCAGTTCAAACAGCTACTAAAAATACTGATTAGGCATGGCTTGGGGCTATAATGCAATATTCTCCCCCTGAGGTTATTACTCAGAAAGAAAGAGACTATTGTTCAGAATCACTGTGTTGCTTAATATCCCCAAACAGCCTTTGCTTTCTTTTCCTTTGAAAAATTGTTAGGATTTTTTAAAATTGTTTTTTTTATGATCAAAGACTACTCACTCTCAAAAGTGCCTTCAATAAATTATCAAAGATGTTTCTTGCAACTTTTTTACGTTATATTGTGGTTTCTTTCCACTACCACAATTATTTTAATTGAAAACTTTACATTGGGAAGAGAACAAGTCAAAAAGAGACAGTGAAAATATGTGTGTGTTACTCAGGTTTCCTCTATTATGTTGCTGTATTTTGTATGGAGGCACTATGGGCTTTCAATAACTAGGGATATGTCTTCTGTAGTTCTTGTGTAAGGTGTGGTGGGGGAAGTGATGAAGTTGTTTAATTGGAAAGGAGAAATCATTTTGCTTTAATTGAAAAACCTAATTAAGTTCCTGGGGAATCATAATTCACACTGCTGATTGTGGTGTTTACTGCCGTAATTTAGTCTTGTATTCCTTTTTGTGACCGGGTGATTGATTTATTTCTAGGTCTAAAAGAAGAAGGAAGAGGGGTAAGATCATGCAGTATTAGCCTCCTTAGCTGAATTTTTACATTCAGGGATGATATTGGAAAAAAGTCACCCTGACACTATTGAAGAATTTCACTGGAGTGATGAACTTTATTGGTCTAGTTTCTTAGATGCCACCAGATCCCACTTAGATTCACCCATTTTCTCACTGATTTATTTAAAACCATAAGATCATAATTAATAGGAACAGTCAAATGAGCCTTTGGAAAATTAATTATAATTATGTATACCAGGCATGTGCATAATAATCTGGTTGATAAATTTATAATGTGAGGAACTATTATGTGGATTAAACAATAAAGGCAGTTTTTAGTAGAGAATTGGGGAGAATGAGCAACTTAAAGACTCTTGCAAGCTGTCCTTAAGTCTCCCAGCTGTGCTGCAAGATTTGATATGAATATGTTTGTTTTGAATACAATTGCCATAAACAGTAAGTCAGAGATGTGATGTGGTACCATTGTGTAACATTTGATCAGTCAACTGTTCCACAAGACAATATTGTGCTTTTGAAATTATTTGCTTCACTAGAATTTGCCAAAGAACATTAAACTAGGCTTTAAAAATCTTCTATGCATGAAGTACTGTTTGCAATACAGTAACTGAATATTGATTTATGTGCTAAATTTTAATGGTAAGATAGTATCATAGATGTAGGGCAAAATTCTAGTATTTCTCAGCATTTTCATCTATGATTGTTGTGACAAATTTTGTCTAATACTATGAAAAGAAAAAAGTTGCAGGGTGGTGGTTCTCTTTTGTCAATCTCCCTTTATTTATCTGATTAAAAAAAACTTTTGTAATAAGTTTTTTATTGTGATACTGTACAGAGGGCTTGCAGTAACATGAGCAAGGTAATGAGTAAATTTCTTATCAAGCATTGTTGCCTCCTTCTTTGTTTT
This sequence comes from Dipodomys ordii, assembly GCF_000151885.1. NCBI lineage: Eukaryota > Metazoa > Chordata > Mammalia > Rodentia > Heteromyidae > Dipodomys > Dipodomys ordii. Next base: position 9,560,918 of record NW_012267269.1, read on the forward strand.
TACCCTACCATCCCTTCCCTCCCACCTCCACAACTACACTCCCCCCCTTCACCCCTGCCTAAATTGTGAAGTTCCTTTTCCACTTAAGGACTTGTACATCTCATTGTTACAATGGGTTGACCTGTATCCCTATTTAAACGTTTTGTTTATTCTCTTCCCTTCCCCAAATTATACCAACATCAAATACTGTGAAAACAAGATCTTTTTGTTATATATTAGATTATGGCATTACTGTAGACAACCTTCACACTTTCTCCACAATTTGTTTCAGAGATCTTATGTTCAGTGGAGATAGTTGAGTAACACTTAATTATTTTTTAATATATATTATTGTAAAGATACTGTACAGAGGGGTTACAGTTACATGAGCAAGGTAATGAGTACATTTCCTATTGAGCATTGTTATCCCATCCTTTGTTTTTCCCCTACCATCCCTTCCCTCCCCACCTCCCCAACTACTTGCACCCTGCCCCTGAAGTTGTAAAGTTCATTTTCAACATCTCATTGTTACAATGGCTCAACCTGTATCCTTATTTCAGCGTTGTGTTCTTTCCCTTCCCGTGCCAAATTAGAAAAATGTACATACAAGATGCAAGGCACGGGAATCAAATACAGTGAAAACAGGGGTTACACCATGGGGGAAGAACATTCAAAAGAAACAAAAAAAATCACATAGTACATTATAAGTACATTAAAAAACAACAGCAACAAAGATAAAACCTCTAGTGTCTCTTTCCTGGGGTTCATTTTGCGTAGCATCATCTTATATGGTCATATGTACATAGCTTTTGAACTTTCTGCTTGTCCCAGACATATACTAGTTATTGTAAATAAGAGAAACCATAGGACCTATGTTTCTTTGGGCCTGGCTTATTTCACTTAATATATTTTTTCCCAAGTCTTTCCATTTCTAAACAAATGGGGTGGTGTCATATTCTATGGAGGCATAGAATTCATATATATATATATATATATATATATATATATACATTATCTTGTTCCATTCATATATATATATAGTCATATATATATATATATGTATATATAAATACACATTTTCTTGATCTATTCATGTTCCAAAGAGCATCTGGTTGGTTCCATATTTTAGCTATGGTAAATAATGCTGCAACAAACAGAGTTGTGTAGTAGTTTTAATATGGCCTTATTTGTGATCATTTAGATAAATGCCCCAAAGTGGGATTGTTGGGTCATAGAGGCACTTTATGTGAAGTATTTTGAGGACCTCCATACTGCTTTCCAAAGTGGTTAAACAACAATGCAGTAGGGTTCCCTTCTGACCACATCCCCTCCAGCATCTGTTATTAGATTTCTTGATTATAATCATTTTAACTGGGGTGAGGTGGTATCTCAATGTTGTTTTTATTTGCATTTCTTTTATGACTAGAGAAGTTGAGCATGTCTTCATGTCTACTTTGCCAAAGTTTTGAATCAGCTTGAGTAATTTGGGAGTGGCGTCTATAGGATTCTTTAAATACAAGATCATGTCATCTGCAAAGAGGGAGAGTTTTATTTCTTCTTTCCCTATTTGGATCCCCTTTATGTCTGCATCTTGTCTTA
>NW_012267269.1:9562960-9563274 GCF_000151885.1 Dipodomys ordii
CTATTGAGATAACCATGTGGTTCTTATTCTTGCTCCTGTTGATGTGATGAATAATATTAATTGATTTGCATATATTAAACCAGCTATGCATCCCAGAAATGAATCCTGTTTGATCTTATGAGGCATAAGAACAGACCTCAGGACCAATGGAATAGAATTGAAAACCCAGAAATGAACCTACAGACCTATAGCCATCTAATCTTCGATAAGGGAGATAAAACAGTAGAATGGAACAAAGACAGCCTCTTCAGTAAATGGTGCTGGCAAAATTGGTTAACTACATGTAGAAAACTAAAGCTAGATCCTTATATATC